>NW_021143880.1:0-29873 GCF_004193775.1 Glycine soja | reverse complement strand
TGTCGCCTACAAACTACAATGTAGGTCGGCTTTGGTTTTTGGTGCGAGCTCAACCGCAGCTGTGTTTCGGCCGACACAGGCATGTTCTCATTTACTCGGCTAGAAAAACATTGGCCCACCTCGGCAAAAAAATTATTCACCGATATTGATAAAAAAAATGATAGTCGATGTCGGCCAGGAAAGATGACCGATCCAGGTCTAAAATAAAAAAGCATCACCGATGACGCCGATCGAACATTTCCTATCGGACATCATCCAAATATTATTGAGGGATTGAATTGAAAAAACAATACCGACATCGGTCGTTAAATAGCCCGACTGATATTTTTCCTGCCGACATTGCGGAATTTGTTTACAAAGCTGGCCGATAATATTTTTTTTACGGTAGATGGAGTTTTTTGTTCGGTGTTACCTAAAAATTACAATGTAGGTCGGCTAGGTTTTTCGCGCGAGCTCAACCGAAGTTGTGTTTCGGCCGACATTGGCATGTTCCCATCACTCGGCCAGAAACACATTGCCCACTCGGCAAAAAAACATTATTCACCGATATTGATAAAAAAAAAATGATAGCCGACGTCGGCCAGGAAGATGACGATCGAGTCTAAAAAAAAAGCATCACCTGAGACGCGATCGAACATTTCCTAATGACAACATCCAAAAATTATTCAGGGATTGAAGAAAAACAATACCTGATACGGTCGTTATATAGCCCGACTGATATTTTTCGCCGACATTACGCATTCTTTTTACAAACACTGGCCGATAATATTTTTTTACGGTAGAGGAAGTTTTTTGTTCGGTGTTGCCAAATAATTTACAATGTAGGTCGGCTAGGGTTTTTCGGGCGAGCTCAACCGAGGTTGTGTTCGGCCGACATTGGCATGTTCTCATTCACTCGGCCAAGAAAACATTAGCCCACCTCGAAAAAAAAACATTAATCACCGATTTGATCGGAAAAAATGCTAGTTGACGTCGGCCAGAAAAGATGACCGATCGATGTCTAAAAATAAAAGAATCACCGGATGACGCCGATCGAACATTTCCTGATGACATCGTCCAAATATTATTCAGGGATTGAATAGAAAAAAATAGCTGATACCGGGCGTTATGTAGACCCGACTGATACTTTTCAGCCGACATTGCACAATATTTTTTACAAATGCCGGCCGATAATGTATCTTCACGGTAGAGTAAGTTTTGTTGTTCGTTGTCGCCTACAAAATTTACAATGTAGGTGGTTTGGTTTTTTCGTGCGAGTTCAACCGACGCTGTGTTTCGGTCGACAATGGCATGTTCGCATTTGTCGGCCAAGAAAACATTAGCCCACCTCGGAAAAAAAAAAACATGATTCACCGATATTGATCGAAAAAAAAGGGTAGATGACGTGGGCCAGGAAAGATGACCGATCCAGGTCTAAAAAGGAAGAAGCACCGGATGACGCCGATCGAACATTTCCTAATAGAAATCGTCCAAATATTATCGGGGGATTGAATAGAACAAACAATAGCGGACATTGGTCGTTAAATAGCCCCGACTGATATTTTTCTGTCGACATTGTGGAATTTCATTTCCAAACGCTGGCCGATAATATTTTTTTACGGTATAGGAAGTTTTGTTGTTCGGTGTCGCCTATAAAACATACAATGTAGGTCGGCTTTGTTTTTTGGTGCGAGCTCAACCGAAGTTGTGTTTTGGCCGACACAGACATGTTCTCATTTACTCGGCTAGAAAAACATTGGCCCACCTCGGCATAAAAATATTATTCACCGATATTGATAAAAAAAAAAAAAATGATTGTCGATGTCGGCCAGGAAAGATGACCGATCCAGGTCTAAAATAAAAAAGCTTCACCTGATGACGCCGATCGAACATTTCCTGATCGACATCATCGAAATATTATTGAGGGGTTGAATTGAAAAAACAATACCCGACATCGGTCGTTAAATAGCCCTGACTGATATTTTTCAACCGACATTGCGGAATTTCGTTTACAAAGGCTGGCCGATAATATTTTTTTTACGGTAGATGGAGTTTTTTGTTCGGTGTAACCTAAAAACATTACAATGTAGGTCGGCTAGGTTTCTTCGCGCGAGCGGAACCGAAGTTGTGTTTCGGCCGATATTGGCATGTTCTCATTTACTCGGCTAAAAACACATTGGCCCAGCTCGGCAAAAAACATAATTCACCGATATTGATAAAAAAAAAAAATGATAGCCTATGTCGGCCAGGAAGATGATCGATCGACGTCTAAAATAAAAAGCATCACCTGATGACGCCGATCGAACATTTCCTAATGACAACATCCAAAAATTATTCAGGGATTGAATTGAAAAAACAATACCGACATCGGTGTTAATTGGCCCGACTGATATTTTTCAGCCGACATTACGCAATTCTTTTTACAAACACTGGCCGATAATATTTTTTTACGGTAGATGAAGTTTTTTGTTCGGTGTTGCCAAATAATTTACAATGTAGGTCGGCTAGGGTTTTTGGGGCGAGCTCAACCGAGGTTGTGTTCGGCCGACATTGGCATGTTCTCATTCACTCGGCCAAGAAAACATTAGTCCACCTCGAAAAAAAACATTAATCACCGATTTTGATCGGAAAAAATGCTAGTTGACGTCGGCCAGAAAAGATGACCGATCGATGTCTAAAAATAAAAGAATCACCGGATGACGCCTATCGAACATTTCCTGATTGACATCGTCCAAATATTATTCAGGGATTGAATAGAAAAAATAATAGCTGATACCGGGCGTTATGTAGACCCGACTGATATTTTTCAGCCGACATTGCACAATATTTTTTACAAATGCCGGCCGATAATGTATCTTCACGGTAGAGTAAGTTTTGTTGTTCGTTGTCTCCTACAAAATTTACAATGTAGGCTAGTTTGGTTTTTTTCGTGCGAGTTCAACCGACGCTGTGTTTCGGTCGACAATGGCATGTTCGCATTTTGTCGGCCAAGAAAACGTTAGCCCACCTCGGAAAAAAAAACATGATTCACCGATATTGATCGAAAAAAAAGGCTAGATGACGTGGGCCAGGAAAGATGACCGATCCAGGTCTAAAAAGGAAGAAGCACTGAATGACGCCGATCGAACATTTCCTAATAGAAATCGTCCAAATATTATTGGGGGATTGAATAGAACAAACAATAGCGGACATTGGTCGTTAAATAGCCCCGACTGATATTTTTCTGTCGACATTGTGGAATTTCATTTCCAAACGCTGGCCGATAATATTTTTTTACGGTATAGGAAGTTTTGTTGTTCGGTGTCGCCTATAAAACATACAATGTAGGTCGGCTTTGTTTTTTGGTGCGAGCTCAACCGAAGTTGTGTTTTGGCCGACACAGACATGTTCTCATTTACTCGGCTAGAAAAACATTGGCCCACCTCGGCATAAAAACATTATTCACCGATATTGATAAAAAAAAAAAAAAAATGATTGTCGATGTCGGCCAGGAAAGATGACCGATCCAGGTCTAAAATAAAAAAAGCATCACCCGATGACGCCGATCGAACATTTCCTCATCGACATCATCGAAATATTATTGAGGGATTGAATTGAAAAAACAATACCCGACATCGGTCGTTAAATAGCCCTGACTGATATTTTTCAACCGACATTGCGGAATTTCGTTTACAAAGGCTGGCCGATAATATTTTTTTTACGGTAGATGGAGTTTTTTTGTTTGGTGTTACCTAAAAAAATTACAATGTAGGTCGGCTAGGTTTCTTCGCGCGAGCGGAACCAAAGTTGTGTTTCGGCCGATATTGGCATGTTCTCATTTACTCGGCTAAAAACACATTGGCCCAGCTCGGCGAAAAAACATAATTCACCGATATTGATAAAAAAAAAAAATGATAGCCTATGTCGGCCAGGATAGATGATCGATCGACGTCTAAAATAAAAAGCATCACCTGATGACGCCGATCGAACATTTCCTAATGGACAACATCCAAAAATTATTCAGGGATTGAATTGAAAAAACAATACCCGACATCGGTGGTTAAATTGGCCCGACTGATATTTTTCAGCCGACATTACGCAATTCTTTTTACAAACACTGGCCGATAATATTTTTTTACGGTAGATGAAGTTTTTTTGTTCGGTGTTGCCAAATAATTTACAATGTAGGTCGGCTAGGGTTTTTGGGGCGAGCTCAACCGAGGTTGTGTTCGGCCGACATTGGCATGTTCTCATTCACTCGGCCAAGAAAACATTAGCCCACCTCGAAAAAAAACATTAATCACCGATTTTGATCGGAAAAAATGCTAGTTGACGTCGGCCAGAAAAGATGACCGATCGATGTCTAAAAATAAAAGAATCACCGGATGACGCCTATCGAACATTTCCTGATTGACATCGTCCAAATATTATTCAGGGATTGAATAGAAAAAATAATAGCTGATACCGGGCGTTATGTAGACCCGACTGATATTTTTCAGCCGACATTGCACAATATTTTTTACAAATGCCGGCCGATAATGTATCTTCACGGTAGAGTAAGTTTTGTTGTTCGTTGTCTCCTACAAAATTTACAATGTAGGCTAGTTTGGTTTTTTTCGTGCGAGTTCAACCGACGCTGTGTTTCGGTCGACAATGGCATGTTCGCATTTTGTCGGCCAAGAAAACATTAGCCCACCTCGGAAAAAAAAACATGATTCACCGATATTGATCGAAAAAAAAAGGGTAGATGACGTGGGCCAGGAAAGATGACCGATCCAGGTCTAAAAAGGAAGAAGCACCGGATGACGCCGATCGAGCATTTCCTAATAGAAATCGTCCAAATATTATTGGGGGATTGAATAGAACAAACAATAGCGGACATTGGTCGTTAAATAGCCCCGACTGATATTTTTCTGTCGACATTGTGGAATTTCATTTCCAAACGCTGGCCGATAATATTTTTTTACGGTATAGGAAGTTTTGTTGTTCGGTGTCGCCTATAAAACATACAATGTAGGTCGGCTTTGTTTTTTGGTGCGAGCTCAACCGAAGTTGTGTTTTGGCCGACACAGACATGTTCTCATTTACTCGGCTAGAAAAACATTGGCCCACCTCGGCATAAAAATATTATTCACCGATATTGATAAAAAAAAAAAAAAATGATTGTCGATGTCGGCCAGGAAAGATGACCGATCCAGGTCTAAAATAAAAAAAGCATCACCTGATGACGCCGATCGAACATTTCCTCATCGACATCATCGAAATATTATTGAGGGATTGAATTGAAAAAACAATACCCGACATCGGTCGTTAAATAGCCCTGACTGATATTTTTCAACCGACATTGCGGAATTTCGTTTACAAAGGCTGGCCGATAATATTTTTTTTACGGTAGATGGAGTTTTTTTGTTCGGTGTAACCTAAAAACATTACAATGTAGGTCGGCTAGGTTTCTTCGCGCGAGCGGAACCGAAGTTGTGTTTCGGCCGATATTGGCATGTTCTCATTTACTCGGCTAAAAACACATTGGCCCAGCTCGGCGAAAAAACATAATTCACCGATATTGATAAAAAAAAAAAAATGATAGCCTATGTCGGCCAGGATAGATGATCGATCGACGTCTAAAATAAAAAGCATCACCTGATGACGCCGATCGAACATTTCCTAATGGACAACATCCAAAAATTATTCAGGGATTGAATTGAAAAAACAATACCCGACATCGGTGGTTAAATTGGCCCGACTGATATTTTTCAGCCGACATTACGCAATTCTTTTTACAAACACTGGCCGATAATATTTTTTTACGGTAGATGAAGTTTTTTTGTTCGGTGTTGCCAAATAATTTACAATGTAGGTCGGCTAGGGTTTTTGGGGCGAGCTCAACCGAGGTTGTGTTCGGCCGACATTGGCATGTTCTCATTCACTCGGCCAAGAAAACATTAGCCCACCTCGAAAAAAAACATTAATCACCGATTTTGATCGGAAAAAATGCTAGTTGACGTCGGCCAGAAAAGATGACCGATCGATGTCTAAAAATAAAAGAATCACCGGATGACGCCTATCGAACATTTCCTGATTGACATCGTCCAAATATTATTCAGGGATTGAATAGAAAAAATAATAGCTGATACCGGGCGTTATGTAGACCCGACTGATATTTTTCAGCCGACATTGCACAATATTTTTTACAAATGCCGGCCGATAATGTATCTTCACGGTAGAGTAAGTTTTGTTGTTCGTTGTCTCCTACAAAATTTACAATGTAGGCTAGTTTGGTTTTTTTCGTGCGAGTTCAACCGACGCTGTGTTTCGGTCGACAATGGCATGTTCGCATTTTGTCGGCCAAGAAAACATTAGCCCACCTCGGAAAAAAAAACATGATTCACCGATATTGATCGAAAAAAAAAGGGTAGATGACGTGGGCCAGGAAAGATGACCGATCCAGGTCTAAAAAGGAAGAAGCACCGGATGACGCCGATCGAGCATTTCCTAATAGAAATCGTCCAAATATTATTGGGGGATTGAATAGAACAAACAATAGCGGACATTGGTCGTTAAATAGCCCCGACTGATATTTTTCTGTCGACATTGTGGAATTTCATTTCCAAACGCTGGCCGATAATATTTTTTTACGGTATAGGAAGTTTTGTTGTTCGGTGTCGCCTATAAAACATACAATGTAGGTCGGCTTTGTTTTTTGGTGCGAGCTCAACCGAAGTTGTGTTTTGGCCGACACAGACATGTTCTCATTTACTCGGCTAGAAAAACATTGGCCCACCTCGGCATAAAAATATTATTCACCGATATTGATAAAAAAAAAAAAAAAATGATTGTCGATGTCGGCCAGGAAAGATGACCGATCCAGGTCTAAAATAAAAAAAGCATCACCCGATGACGCCGATCGAACATTTCCTCATCGACATCATCGAAATATTATTGAGGGATTGAATTGAAAAAACAATACCCGACATCGGTCGTTAAATAGCCCTGACTGATATTTTTCAACCGACATTGCGGAATTTCGTTTACAAAGGCTGGCCGATAATATTTTTTTTACGGTAGATGGAGTTTTTTTGTTCGGTGTAACCTAAAAACATTACAATGTAGGTCGGCTAGGTTTCTTCGCGCGAGCGGAACCGAAGTTGTGTTTCGGCCGATATTGGCATGTTCTCATTTACTCGGCTAAAAACACATTGGCCCAGCTCGGCGAAAAAACATAATTCACCGATATTGATAAAAAAAAAAAATGATAGCCTATGTCGGCCAGGATAGATGATCGATCGACGTCTAAAATAAAAAGCATCACCTGATGACGCCGATCGAACATTTCCTAATGGACAACATCCAAAAATTATTCAGGGATTGAATTGAAAAAACAATACCCGACATCGGTGGTTAAATTGGCCCGACTGATATTTTTCAGCCGACATTACGCAATTCTTTTTACAAACACTGGCCGATAATATTTTTTTACGGTAGATGAAGTTTTTTTGTTCGGTGTTGCCAAATAATTTACAATGTAGGTCGGCTAGGGTTTTTGGGGCGAGCTCAACCGAGGTTGTGTTCGGCCGACATTGGCATGTTCTCATTCACTCGGCCAAGAAAACATTAGCCCACCTCGAAAAAAAACATTAATCACCGATTTTGATCGGAAAAAATGCTAGTTGACGTCGGCCAGAAAAGATGACCGATCGATGTCTAAAAATAAAAGAATCACCGGATGACGCCTATCGAACATTTCCTGATTGACATCGTCCAAATATTATTCAGGGATTGAATAGAAAAAATAATAGCTGATACCGGGCGTTATGTAGACCCGACTGATATTTTTCAGCCGACATTGCACAATATTTTTTACAAATGCCGGCCGATAATGTATCTTCACGGTAGAGTAAGTTTTGTTGTTCGTTGTCTCCTACAAAATTTACAATGTAGGCTAGTTTGGTTTTTTTCGTGCGAGTTCAACCGACGCTGTGTTTCGGTCGACAATGGCATGTTCGCATTTTGTCGGCCAAGAAAACATTAGCCCACCTCGGAAAAAAAAACATGATTCACCGATATTGATCGAAAAAAAAAGGGTAGATGACGTGGGCCAGGAAAGATGACCGATCCAGGTCTAAAAAGGAAGAAGCACCGGATGACGCCGATCGAGCATTTCCTAATAGAAATCGTCCAAATATTATTGGGGGATTGAATAGAACAAACAATAGCGGACATTGGTCGTTAAATAGCCCCGACTGATATTTTTCTGTCGACATTGTGGAATTTCATTTCCAAACGCTGGCCGATAATATTTTTTTACGGTATAGGAAGTTTTGTTGTTCGGTGTCGCCTATAAAACATACAATGTAGGTCGGCTTTGTTTTTTGGTGCGAGCTCAACCGAAGTTGTGTTTTGGCCGACACAGACATGTTCTCATTTACTCGGCTAGAAAAACATTGGCCCACCTCGGCATAAAAATATTATTCACCGATATTGATAAAAAAAAAAAAAAATGATTGTCGATGTCGGCCAGGAAAGATGACCGATCCAGGTCTAAAATAAAAAAAGCATCACCTGATGACGCCGATCGAACATTTCCTCATCGACATCATCGAAATATTATTGAGGGATTGAATTGAAAAAACAATACCCGACATCGGTCGTTAAATAGCCCTGACTGATATTTTTCAACCGACATTGCGGAATTTCGTTTACAAAGGCTGGCCGATAATATTTTTTTTACGGTAGATGGAGTTTTTTTGTTCGGTGTAACCTAAAAACATTACAATGTAGGTCGGCTAGGTTTCTTCGCGCGAGCGGAACCGAAGTTGTGTTTCGGCCGATATTGGCATGTTCTCATTTACTCGGCTAAAAACACATTGGCCCAGCTCGGCGAAAAAACATAATTCACCGATATTGATAAAAAAAAAAAAATGATAGCCTATGTCGGCCAGGATAGATGATCGATCGACGTCTAAAATAAAAAGCATCACCTGATGACGCCGATCGAACATTTCCTAATGGACAACATCCAAAAATTATTCAGGGATTGAATTGAAAAAACAATACCCGACATCGGTGGTTAAATTGGCCCGACTGATATTTTTCAGCCGACATTACGCAATTCTTTTTACAAACACTGGCCGATAATATTTTTTTACGGTAGATGAAGTTTTTTTGTTCGGTGTTGCCAAATAATTTACAATGTAGGTCGGCTAGGGTTTTTGGGGCGAGCTCAACCGAGGTTGTGTTCGGCCGACATTGGCATGTTCTCATTCACTCGGCCAAGAAAACATTAGCCCACCTCGAAAAAAAACATTAATCACCGATTTTGATCGGAAAAAATGCTAGTTGACGTCGGCCAGAAAAGATGACCGATCGATGTCTAAAAATAAAAGAATCACCGGATGACGCCTATCGAACATTTCCTGATTGACATCGTCCAAATATTATTCAGGGATTGAATAGAAAAAATAATAGCTGATACCGGGCGTTATGTAGACCCGACTGATATTTTTCAGCCGACATTGCACAATATTTTTTACAAATGCCGGCCGATAATGTATCTTCACGGTAGAGTAAGTTTTGTTGTTCGTTGTCTCCTACAAAATTTACAATGTAGGCTAGTTTGGTTTTTTTCGTGCGAGTTCAACCGACGCTGTGTTTCGGTCGACAATGGCATGTTCGCATTTTGTCGGCCAAGAAAACATTAGCCCACCTCGGAAAAAAAAACATGATTCACCGATATTGATCGAAAAAAAAAGGGTAGATGACGTGGGCCAGGAAAGATGACCGATCCAGGTCTAAAAAGGAAGAAGCACCGGATGACGCCGATCGAGCATTTCCTAATAGAAATCGTCCAAATATTATTGGGGGATTGAATAGAACAAACAATAGCGGACATTGGTCGTTAAATAGCCCCGACTGATATTTTTCTGTCGACATTGTGGAATTTCATTTCCAAACGCTGGCCGATAATATTTTTTTACGGTATAGGAAGTTTTGTTGTTCGGTGTCGCCTATAAAACATACAATGTAGGTCGGCTTTGTTTTTTGGTGCGAGCTCAACCGAAGTTGTGTTTTGGCCGACACAGACATGTTCTCATTTACTCGGCTAGAAAAACATTGGCCCACCTCGGCATAAAAATATTATTCACCGATATTGATAAAAAAAAAAAAAAAATGATTGTCGATGTCGGCCAGGAAAGATGACCGATCCAGGTCTAAAATAAAAAAAGCATCACCTGATGACGCCGATCGAACATTTCCTCATCGACATCATCGAAATATTATTGAGGGATTGAATTGAAAAAACAATACCCGACATCGGTCGTTAAATAGCCCTGACTGATATTTTTCAACCGACATTGCGGAATTTCGTTTACAAAGGCTGGCCGATAATATTTTTTTTACGGTAGATGGAGTTTTTTTGTTCGGTGTAACCTAAAAACATTACAATGTAGGTCGGCTAGGTTTCTTCGCGCGAGCGGAACCGAAGTTGTGTTTCGGCCGATATTGGCATGTTCTCATTTACTCGGCTAAAAACACATTGGCCCAGCTCGGCGAAAAAACATAATTCACCGATATTGATAAAAAAAAAAATGATAGCCTATGTCGGCCAGGATAGATGATCGATCGACGTCTAAAATAAAAAGCATCACCTGATGACGCCGACCGAACATTTCCTAATGGACAACATCCAAAAATTATTCAGGGATTGAATTGAAAAAACAATACCCGACATCGGTGGTTAAATTGGCCCGACTGATATTTTTCAGCCGACATTACGCAATTCTTTTTACAAACACTGGCCGATAATATTTTTTTACGGTAGATGAAGTTTTTTTGTTCGGTGTTGCCAAATAATTTACAATGTAGGTCGGCTAGGGTTTTTGGGGCGAGCTCAACCGAGGTTGTGTTCGGCCGACATTGGCATGTTCTCATTCACTCGGCCAAGAAAACATTAGCCCACCTCGAAAAAAAACATTAATCACCGATTTTGATCGGAAAAAATGCTAGTTGACGTCGGCCAGAAAAGATGACCGATCGATGTCTAAAAATAAAAGAATCACCGGATGACGCCTATCGAACATTTCCTGATTGACATCGTCCAAATATTATTCAGGGATTGAATAGAAAAAATAATAGCTGATACCGGGCGTTATGTAGACCCGACTGATATTTTTCAGCCGACATTGCACAATATTTTTTACAAATGCCGGCCGATAATGTATCTTCACGGTAGAGTAAGTTTTGTTGTTCGTTGTCTCCTACAAAATTTACAATGTAGGCTAGTTTGGTTTTTTTCGTGCGAGTTCAACCGACGCTGTGTTTCGGTCGACAATGGCATGTTCGCATTTTGTCGGCCAAGAAAACATTAGCCCACCTCGGAAAAAAAAACATGATTCACCGATATTGATCGGAAAAAAAAGGGTAGATGACGTGGGCCAGGAAAGATGACCGATCCAGGTCTAAAAAGAAGAAGCACCGGATGACGCCGATCGAGCATTTCCTAATAGAAATCGTCCAAATATTATTGGGGGATTGAATAGAACAAACAATAGCGGACATTGGTCGTTAAATAGCCCCGACTGATATTTTTCTGTCGACATTGTGGAATTTCATTTCCAAACGCTGGCCGATAATATTTTTTTACGGTATAGGAAGTTTTGTTGTTCGGTGTCGCCTAAAAACATACAATGTAGGTCGGCTTTGTTTTTTGGTGCGAGCTCAACCGAAGTTGTGTTTTGGCCGACACAGACATGTTCTCATTTACTCGGCTAGAAAAACATTGGCCCACCTCGGCATAAAAATATTATTCACCGATATTGATAAAAAAAAAAAAAAATGATTGTCGATGTCGGCCAGGAAAGATGACCGGTCCAGGTCTAAAATAAAAAAAGCATCACCTGATGACGCCGATCGAACATTTCCTCATCGACATCATCGAAATATTATTGAGGGATTGAATTGAAAAAACAATACCCGACATCGGTCGTTAAATAGCCCGACTGATATTTTTCAACCGACATTGCGGAATTTCGTTTACAAAGGCTGGCCGATAATATTTTTTTTACGGTAGATGGAGTTTTTTTGTTCGGTGTAACCTAAAAACATTACAATGTAGGTCGGCTAGGTTTTTCGCGCGAGCGGAACCGAAGTTGTGTTTCGGCCGATATTGGCATGTTCTCATTTACTCGGCTAAAAACACATTGGCCCAGCTCGGCGAAAAAACATAATTCACCGATATTGATAAAAAAAAAAAATGATAGCCTATGTCGGCCAGGATAGATGATCGATCGACGTCTAAAATAAAAAGCATCACCTGATGACGCCGATCGAACATTTCCTAATGGACAACATCCAAAAATTATTCAGGGATTGAATTGAAAAAACAATACCCGACATCGGTGGTTAAATTGGCCCGACTGATATTTTTCAGCCGACATTACGCAATTCTTTTTACAAACACTGGCCGATAATATTTTTTTACGGTAGATGAAGTTTTTTTGTTCGGTGTTGCCAAAAATTTACAATGTAGGTCGGCTAGGGTTTTTGGGGCGAGCTCAACCGAGGTTGTGTTCGGCCGACATTGGCATGTTCTCATTCACTCGGCCAAGAAAACATTAGCCCACCTCGAAAAAAAACATTAATCACCGATTTTGATCGGAAAAAATGCTAGTTGACGTCGGCCAGAGAAGATGACCGATCGATGTCTAAAAATAAAAGAATCACCGGATGACGCCTATCGAACATTTCCTATTGACATCTCCAAATATTATTCAGGGATTGAATAGAAAAAAAATAGCTGATACCGGGCGTTATGTAGACCCGACTGATATTTTTCAGCCGACATTGCACAATATTTTTTACAAACCTGGCCGATAATGTATCTTACGGTAGAGAAGTTTTGTTGTTCGTTGTCTCCTACAAAATTTACAATGTAGGCTAGTTTGGTTTTTTCGTGCGAGTTCAACCGACGCTGTGTTTCGGTCGACAATGGCATGTTCCATTTTGTCGGCCAAGAAAACATTAGCCCACCTCGGAAAAAAAAACATGATTCACCGATATTGATCGAAAAAAAAAGGGTAGATGACGTGGGCCAGGAAAGATGACCGATCCAGGTCTAAAAAGAAGAATCACCGGATGACGCCGATCGAGCATTTCCTAATAGAAATCGTCCAAATATTATTGGGGATTGAATAGAACAAACAATAGCGGACATTGGTCGTTAAATAGCCCCGACTGATATTTTTCTGTCGACATTGTGGAATTTCATTTCCAAACGCTGGCCGATAATATTTTTTACGGTATAGGAAGTTTTGTTGTTCGGTGTCGCCTATAAAACATACAATGTAGGTCGGCTTTGTTTTTTGGTGCGAGCTCAACCGAAGTTGTGTTTTGGCCGACACAGCATGTTCTCATTTACTCGGCTAGAAAAACATTAGCCCACCTCGGCATAAAAATATTATTCACCGATATTGATAAAAAAAAAAAAAATGATTGTCGATGTCGGCCAGGAAAGATGACCGATCCAGGTCTAAAATAAAAAAAGCATCACCGATGACGCCGATCGAACATTTCCTCATCGACATCATCAAATATTATCGAGGGATTGAATTGAAAAAACAATACCCGACATCGGTCGTTAAATAGCCCGACTGATATTTTTCCCGACATTGCGGAATTTCGTTTACAAAGGCTGGCCGATAATATTTTTTTTACGGTAGAGGAGTTTTTTTGTTCGGTGTAACCTAAAAACATTACAATGTAGGTCGGCTAGGTTTTTCGTGCGAGCTCAACCGAAGTTGTGTTTCGGCCGACATTGGCATGTTCTCATTTACTCGGCTAAAAAACATTAGCCCACTCGGCAAAAAACATAATTCACCGATATTGATAAAAAAAAAAATGATAGCCTATGTCGGCCAGGAAAGATGACGATCGACGTCTAAAATAAAAAGCATCACCTGATGACGCCGATCGAACATTTCCTAATGGACAACATCCAAAAATTATTCAGGGATTGAATTGAAAAAAAATACCTGACATCGGTCGTTAATTGGCCCGACTGATATTTTTCAGCCGACATTACGCAATTCTTTTTACAAACACTGGCCGATAATATTTTTTTACGGTAGAGAAGTTTTTTGTTCGGTGTTGCCAAAAATTTACAATGTAGGTCGGCTAGGGTTTTTGGGGCGAGCTCAACCGAGGTTGTGTTCGGCCGACATTGGCATGTTCTCATTCACTCGGCCAAGAAAACATTAGCCCACCTCGAAAAAAAACATTAATCACCGATTTGATCGGAAAAAATGCTAGTTGACGTCGGCCAGAAAGATGACCGATCGAGTCTAAAAATAAAAGAATCACCGGATGACGCCGATCGAACATTTCCTATTGACATCGTCCAAATATTATTCAGGGATTGAATAGAAAAAAAATAGCTGATACCGGTCGTTATGTAGCCCGACTGATATTTTTCAGCCGACATTGCACAATATTTTTTACAAACGCGGCCGATAATGTATCTTACGGTAGAGAAGTTTTGTTGTTCGTGTCGCCTACAAAATTTACAATGTAGGCGTTTGGTTTTTTTCGTGCGAGCTCAACCGACGCTGTGTTTCGGCGACATGGCATGTTCTCATTTAGTCGGCCAAGAAAACATTAGCCCACCTCGGAAAAAAAAAACATGATTCACCGATATTGATCGAAAAAAAAAGGTAGATGACGTCGGCCAGGAAAGATGACCGATCCAGGTCTAAAAAGAAGAATCACCGGATGACGCCGATCGAACATTTCCTAATAGAAATCGTCCAAATATTATCGGGGGATTGAATAGAACAAACAATAGCGGACATTGGTCGTTAAATAGCCCCGACTGATATTTTTCTGTCGACATTGTGGAATTTCATTTCCAAACGCAGGCCGATAATATTTTTTTACGGTATAGGAGGTTTTGTTGTTCGGTGTCGCCTACAAAACTTACAATGTAGGTCGGCTTTGTTTTTTCGTGCGAGCTCAACCGAAGTTGTGTTTCGGCCGACACGGCATGTTCTCATTTACTCGGCTAGAAAAACATAGCCCACCTCGGCAAAAAACATTATTCACCGAATGATAAAAAAAAATGATAGTCGATGTCGGCCAGGAAAGATGACCGATCCAGGTCTAAAATAAAAAAGCATCACCTGATGACGCCGATCGAACATTTCCTATGACATATCGAAAATTATTCAGGGATTGAATTGAAAAAAAATACCTGACATCGGTCGTTATATAGCCCGACTGATATTTTTCTGCCGACATTGCGCAATTCTTTTAAAAAACTGGCCGATAATATTTTTTTTACGGTAGAGGAGTTTTTTGTTCGGTGTTGCCAAAAAATTACAATGTAGGTCGGCTAGGTTTTTCGTGCGAGCTCAACCGAGTTGTGTTTCGGCCGACATTGGCATGTTCTCATGCACTCGGCAAGAAAACATTAGCCCACTCGAAAGAAAAAAAACATTAATCACCGATATTGATCGAAAAAAAATGCTGTGACGTCGGCCAGGAAGATGACGATCGAGGTCTAAAATAAAAGATCACCGGATGACGCCGATCGAGCATTTCCTAATTGACATCATCCAAATATTATTCAGGGATTGGATAGAAAAAACAATAGCTGATACAGTCGTTATGTAGTCCCGACTGACATTTTTCAGCCGACATTGCACATTTTTTTACAAACGCTGGCCGATAATATTTTTTACGGTAGAGGAGGTTTTGTTGTTCGGTGTCGCCTACGAAATTTACAATGTAGGTTGGCTTGGTTTTTCGTGCGAGCTCAACCGACGCTGTGTTTCGGCCGACATTGGCATGTTCTCATTAGTCGGCCAAGAAAACATTAGCCCACCTCGGAAAAATAAAATAATGATCACCGATATTGATCGGGAAAAAAGGCTAGATGACGTCGGCCAGAAAGATGACCGATCCAGGTCTAAAAAAAAGAATCACCGGATGACGCCGATCAAACATTTCCTAATAGACATCGTCCAAATATTATCGGGGATTGAATAGAAAAAACAACAGCGACATGGTCGTTAAATCGCCCGACTGATATTTTTCTGCGACATTGGAATTTCATTTCCAAACGCAGGCCGATAATAGTTTTTCCGGTAGAGGAGTTTTGTTGTTCGGTGTCGCCTACAAAACTTACAATGTAGGTCGGCTTGTTTTTTCGTGCGAGCTCAACCGAGCTGTGTTTCGGCCGACACTGGCATGTTCTCATTTACTCGGCCAAGAAAACATCAGCCCACCTCGGCAAAAAAACATTATTCACCGACATGATAAAAAAAATGATAGTCGATGTCGGCCAGGAAAGATGACCGATCCAGCAGGTCTAAAAAAAGAAGCATCACCTGATGACGCCGATCGAACATTTCCTATTGGACAATATCCAAAATTATTCAGGGATTGAATTGAAACAAAAATACCTGACATCGGTCGTTATATAGCCCGACTGATATTTTTCTGCCGACATTGCGCAATTCTTTTAAAACACTGGCCGATAATATTTTTTTTACGGTAGAGGAAGCTTTTTTGTTCGGTGTTGCCAAAAAATTACAATGTAGGTCGGCTAGGTTTTTCGTGCGAGCTCAACCGAGGTTGTGTTTCGGCCGACATTGGCATGTTCTCATGCACTCGGCCAAGAAAACATTAGCCCACCTCGAAAGAAAAAAAAACATTAATCACCGATATTGATCGGAAAAAAATGCTGGTTGACGTCGGCCAGGAAAGATGACCGATCGAGGTCTAAAAATAAAAGATCACCGGATGACGCCGATCGAGCATTTCCTAATTGACATCATCCAAATATTATCAGGGATTGGATAGAAAAAACAATAGCTGATACCAGTCGTTATGTAGTCCCGACTGACATTTTTCAGCCGACATTGCACATATTTTTTACAAACGCTGGCCGATAATATTCTTTACGGTAGAGGAGGTTTTGTTGTTCGGTGTCGCCTACGAAATTTACAATGTAGGTCGGCTTTGTTTTTTCGTGCGAGCTCAACCGACGCTGTGTTTCGGCCGACATTGGCATGTTCTCAGTTAGTCGGCCAAGAAAACATTAGCCCACCTCGGAAAAAAAAATAATGATTCACCGATATTGATCGGGAAAAAAAGGCTAGATGACGTCGGCCAGGAAAGATGACCGATCCAGGTCTAAAAAAGAAGAATCACCGGATGACGCCGATCCAAACATTTCCTAATAGACATCGTCCAAATATTATCGGGGGATTGAATAGAAAAAAACAACAGCGGACATGGTCGTTAAATCGCCCCGACTGATATTTTTCTGTCGACATTGTGGAATTTCATTTCCAAACGCAGGCCGATAATAGTTTTTTCCGGTAGAGGAGGTTTTGTTGTTCGGTGTCGCCTACAAAACTTACAATGTAGGTCGGCTTGTTTTTTCGTGCGAGCTCAACCGAAGCTGTGTTTCGGCCGACACTGGCGTGTTCTCATTTACTCGGCTAGAAAAACATCAGCCCACCTCGGCCAAAAAACATTATTCACCGACACTGATAAAAAAAATGATAGTCGATGTCGGCCAGGAAAGATGACCGATCCAGCAGGTCTAAAATAAAAAGCATCACCTGATGACGCCGATCGAACATTTCCTATTGGACAATATCCAAAAATTATTCAGGGATTGAATTGAAACAAAAATACCTGACATCGGTCGTTATATAGCCACGACTGATATTTTTCTGCCGACATTGCGCAATTCTTTTTAAAAACACTGGCCGATAATATTTTTTTTACGGTAGAGGAAGCTTTTTTGTTCGGTGTTGCCAAAAATTTACAATGTAGGTCGGCTAGGGTTTTTCGTGCGAGCTCAACCGAGGTTGTGTTTCGGCCGACATTGGCATGTTCCATGCACTCGGCCAAGAAAACATTAGCCCACATCGAAAAGAAAAAAAAAACATTAATCACCGATATTGATCGGAAAAAATGCTGGTTGACGTCGGCCAGGAAAGATGACCGATCGAGGCCTAAAAATAAAAGAATCACCGGATGACGCCGATCGAGCATTTCCTAATTGACATCATCCAAATATTATCAGGGATTGGATAGAAAAAACAATAGCTGATACCAGTCGTTATGTAGTCCCGACTGACATTTTTCAGCCGACATTGCACAGTATTTTTTTCAAACGCTGGCCGATAATATATCTTTACGGTAGAGGAGGTTTTGTTGTTCGGTGTCGCCTACGAAATTTACAATGTAGGGTTGGCTTGGTTTTTTCGTGCGAGCTCAACCGACGCTGTGTTTCGGCCGACATTGGCATGTTCTCAGTTAGTCGGCCAAGAAAACATTAGCCCACCTCGGAAAAATAAAATAATGATTCAGCGATATTGATCGGGAAAAAAAGGCTAGATGACGTCGGCCAGGAAAGATGACCGATCCAGGTCTAAAAAAGAAGAATCACCGGATGACGCCGATCCAAACATTTCCTAATAGACATCGTCCAAATATTATCGGGGGATTGAATAGAAAAAAACAACAGCGGACATTGGTCGTTAAATCGCCCCGACTGATATTTTTCTGTCGACATTGTGGAATTTCATTTCCAAACGCAGGCCGATAATAGTTTTTTCCGGTAGAGGAGGTTTTGTTGTTCGGTGTCGCCTACAAAACTTACAATGTAGGTCGGCTTGTTTTTTCGTGCGAGCTCAACCGAAGCTGTGTTTCGGCCGACACTGGCGTGTTCTCATTTACTCGGCCAGAAAACATCAGCCCACCTCGGCCAAAAAACATTATTCACCGACACTGATAAAAAAAATGATAGTCGATGTCGGCCAGGAAAGATGACCGTCCAGCAGGTCTAAAATAAAAAGCAAGCATCACCTGATGACGCCGATCGAACATTTCCTATTGGACAATATCCAAAAATTATTCAGGGATTGAATTGAAACAAAAATACCTGACATCGGTCGTTATATAGCCACGACTGATATTTTTCTGCCGACATTGCGCAATTCTTTTTAAAAACACTGGCCGATAATATTTTTTTTACGGTAGAGGAAGCTTTTTTGTTCGGTGTTGCCAAAAAATTTACAATGTAGGTCGGCTAGGGTTTTTCGTGCGAGCTCAACCGAGGTTGTGTTTCGGCCGACATTGGCATGTTCCCATGCACTCGGCCAAGAAAACATTAGCCCACATCGAAAAGAAAAAAAAAACATTAATCACCGATATTGATCGGAAAAAATGCTGGTTGACGTCGGCCAGGAAAGATGACCGATCGAGGTCTAAAAATAAAAGAATCACCGGATGACGCCGATCGAGCATTTCCTAATTGACATCATCCAAATATTATTCAGGGATTGGATAGAAAAAACAATAGCTGATACCAGTCGTTATGTAGTCCCGACTGACATTTTTCAGCCGACATTGCACAGTATTTTTTTACAAACGCTGGCCGATAATATATCTTTACGGTAGAGGAGGTTTTGTTGTTCGGTGTCGCCTACGAAATTTACAATGTAGGGTTGGCTTGGTTTTTTCGTGCGAGCTCAACCGACGCTGTGTTTCGGCCGACATTGGCATGTTCTCAGTTAGTCGGCCAAGAAAACATTAGCCCACCTCGGAAAAATAAAATAATGATTCAGCGATATTGATCGGGAAAAAAAGGCTAGATGACGTCGGCCAGGAAAGATGACCGATCCAGGTCTAAAAAAGAAGAATCACCGGATGACGCCGATCCAAACATTTCCTAATAGACATCGTCCAAATATTATCGGGGGATTGAATAGAAAAAAACAACAGCGGACATTGGTCGTTAAATCGCCCCGACTGATATTTTTCTGTCGACATTGTGGAATTTCATTTCCAAACGCAGGCCGATAATAGTTTTTTCCGGTAGAGGAGGTTTTGTTGTTCGGTGTCGCCTACAAAACTTACAATGTAGGTCGGCTAGGGTTTTTCGTGCGAGCTCAACCGAGGCTGTGTTTCGGCCGACACTGGCGTGTTCTCATTTACTCGGCCAAGAAAACATCAGCCCACCTCGGCCAAAAAACATTATTCACCGACACTGATAAAAAAAATGATAGTCGATGTCGGCCAGGAAAGATGACCGATCCAGCAGGTCTAAAATAAAAAGCAAGCATCACCTGATGACGCCGATCGAACATTTCCTATTGGACAATATCCAAAAATTATTCAGGGATTGAATTGAAACAAAAATACCTGACATCGGTCGTTATATAGCCACGACTGATATTTTTCTGCCGACATTGCGCAATTCTTTTTAAAAACACTGGCCGATAATATTTTTTTTACGGTAGAGGAAGCTTTTTTGTTCGGTGTTGCCAAAAAATTTACAATGTAGGTCGGCTAGGGTTTTTCGTGCGAGCTCAACCGAGGTTGTGTTTCGGCCGACATTGGCATGTTCCCATGCACTCGGCCAAGAAAACATTAGCCCACATCGAAAAGAAAAAAAAAACATTAATCACCGATATTGATCGGAAAAAATGCTGGTTGACGTCGGCCAGGAAAGATGACCGATCGAGGTCTAAAAATAAAAGAATCACCGGATGACGCCGATCGAGCATTTCCTAATTGACATCATCCAAATATTATCAGGGATTGGATAGAAAAAACAATAGCTGATACCAGTCGTTATGTAGTCCCGACTGACATTTTTCAGCCGACATTGCACAGTATTTTTTTCAAACGCTGGCCGATAATATATCTTTACGGTAGAGGAGGTTTTGTTGTTCGGTGTCGCCTACGAAATTTACAATGTAGGGTTGGCTTGGTTTTTTCGTGCGAGCTCAACCGACGCTGTGTTTCGGCCGACATTGGCATGTTCTCAGTTAGTCGGCCAAGAAAACATTAGCCCACCTCGGAAAAATAAAATAATGATTCAGCGATATTGATCGGGAAAAAAAGGCTAGATGACGTCGGCCAGGAAAGATGACCGATCCAGGTCTAAAAAAGAAGAATCACCGGATGACGCCGATCCAAACATTTCCTAATAGACATCGTCCAAATATTATCGGGGGATTGAATAGAAAAAAACAACAGCGGACATTGGTCGTTAAATCGCCCCGACTGATATTTTTCTGTCGACATTGTGGAATTTCATTTCCAAACGCAGGCCGATAATAGTTTTTTCCGGTAGAGGAGGTTTTGTTGTTCGGTGTCGCCTACAAAACTTACAATGTAGGTCGGCTAGGGTTTTTCGTGCGAGCTCAACCGAGGCTGTGTTTCGGCCGACACTGGCGTGTTCTCATTTACTCGGCCAAGAAAACATCAGCCCACCTCGGCCAAAAAACATTATTCACCGACACTGATAAAAAAAATGATAGTCGATGTCGGCCAGGAAAGATGACCGATCCAGCAGGTCTAAAATAAAAGCAAGCATCACCTGATGACGCCGATCGAACATTTCCTATTGGACAATATCCAAAAATTATTCAGGGATTGAATTGAAACAAAAATACCTGACATCGGTCGTTATATAGCCACGACTGATATTTTTCTGCCGACATTGCGCAATTCTTTTTAAAAACACTGGCCGATAATATTTTTTTTACGGTAGAGGAAGCTTTTTTGTTCGGTGTTGCCAAAAAATTTACAATGTAGGTCGGCTAGGGTTTTTCGTGCGAGCTCAACCGAGGTTGTGTTTCGGCCGACATTGGCATGTTCCCATGCACTCGGCCAAGAAAACATTAGCCCACATCGAAAAGAAAAAAAAAACATTAATCACCGATATTGATCGGAAAAAATGCTGGTTGACGTCGGCCAGGAAAGATGACCGATCGAGGTCTAAAAATAAAAGAATCACCGGATGACGCCGATCGAGCATTTCCTAATTGACATCATCCAAATATTATCAGGGATTGGATAGAAAAAACAATAGCTGATACCAGTCGTTATGTAGTCCCGACTGACATTTTTCAGCCGACATTGCACAGTATTTTTTTCAAACGCTGGCCGATAATATATCTTTACGGTAGAGGAGGTTTTGTTGTTCGGTGTCGCCTACGAAATTTACAATGTAGGGTTGGCTTGGTTTTTTCGTGCGAGCTCAACCGACGCTGTGTTTCGGCCGACATTGGCATGTTCTCAGTTAGTCGGCCAAGAAAACATTAGCCCACCTCGGAAAAATAAAATAATGATTCAGCGATATTGATCGGGAAAAAAAGGCTAGATGACGTCGGCCAGGAAAGATGACCGATCCAGGTCTAAAAAAGAAGAATCACCGGATGACGCCGATCCAAACATTTCCTAATAGACATCGTCCAAATATTATCGGGGGATTGAATAGAAAAAAACAACAGCGGACATTGGTCGTTAAATCGCCCCGACTGATATTTTTCTGTCGACATTGTGGAATTTCATTTCCAAACGCAGGCCGATAATAGTTTTTTCCGGTAGAGGAGGTTTTGTTGTTCGGTGTCGCCTACAAAACTTACAATGTAGGTCGGCTTTGTTTTTCGTGCGAGCTCAACCGAAGCTGTGTTTCGGCCGACACTGGCGTGTTCTCATTTACTCGGCCAGAAAACATCAGCCCACCTCGGCCAAAAAACATTATTCACCGACACTGATAAAAAAAATGATAGTCGATGTCGGCCAGGAAAGATGACCGGTCCAGCAGGTCTAAAATAAAAAGCAGCATCACCTGATGACGCCGATCGAACATTTCCTATTGGACAATATCCAAAAATTATTCAGGGATTGAATTGAAACAAAAATACCTGACATCGGTCGTTATATAGCCACGACTGATATTTTTCTGCCGACATTGCGCAATTCTTTTTAAAAACACTGGCCGATAATATTTTTTTTACGGTAGAGGAAGCTTTTTTGTTCGGTGTTGCCAAAAAATTTACAATGTAGGTCGGCTAGGGTTTTTCGTGCGAGCTCAACCGAGGTTGTGTTTCGGCCGACATTGGCATGTTCCATGCACTCGGCCAAGAAAACATTAGCCCACATCGAAAAGAAAAAAAAAACATTAATCACCGATATTGATCGGAAAAAATGCTGGTTGACGTCGGCCAGGAAAGATGACCGATCGAGGTCTAAAAATAAAAGAATCACCGGATGACGCCGATCGAGCATTTCCTAATTGACATCATCCAAATATTATCAGGGATTGGATAGAAAAAACAATAGCTGATACCAGTCGTTATGTAGTCCCGACTGACATTTTTCAGCCGACATTGCACAGTATTTTTTTACAAACGCTGGCCGATAATATATCTTTACGGTAGAGGAGGTTTTGTTGTTCGGTGTCGCCTACGAAATTTACAATGTAGGGTTGGCTTGGTTTTTTCGTGCGAGCTCAACCGACGCTGTGTTTCGGCCGACATTGGCATGTTCTCAGTTAGTCGGCCAAGAAAACATTAGCCCACCTCGGAAAAATAAAATAATGATTCAGCGATATTGATCGGGAAAAAAAGGCTAGATGACGTCGGCCAGGAAAGATGACCGATCCAGGTCTAAAAAAGAAGAATCACCGGATGACGCCGATCCAAACATTTCCTAATAGACATCGTCCAAATATTATCGGGGGATTGAATAGAAAAAAACAACAGCGGACATTGGTCGTTAAATCGCCCCGACTGATATTTTTCTGTCGACATTGTGGAATTTCATTTCCAAACGCAGGCCGATAATAGTTTTTTCCGGTAGAGGAGGTTTTGTTGTTCGGTGTCGCCTACAAAACTTACAATGTAGGTCGGCTTTGTTTTTTCGTGCGAGCTCAACCGAAGCTGTGTTTCGGCCGACACTGGCGTGTTCTCATTTACTCGGCTAGAAAAACATCAGCCCACCTCGGCCAAAAAACATTATTCACCGACACTGATAAAAAAAATGATAGTCGATGTCGGCCAGGAAAGATGACCGATCCAGCAGGTCTAAAATAAAAAGCAAGCATCACCTGATGACGCCGATCGAACATTTCCTATTGGACAATATCCAAAAATTATTCAGGGATTGAATTGAAACAAAAATACCTGACATCGGTCGTTATATAGCCACGACTGATATTTTTCTGCCGACATTGCGCAATTCTTTTTAAAAACACTGGCCGATAATATTTTTTTTACGGTAGAGGAAGCTTTTTTGTTCGGTGTTGCCAAAAAATTTACAATGTAGGTCGGCTAGGGTTTTTCGTGCGAGCTCAACCGAGGTTGTGTTTCGGCCGACATTGGCATGTTCCATGCACTCGGCCAAGAAAACATTAGCCCACATCGAAAAGAAAAAAAAAACATTAATCACCGATATTGATCGGAAAAAATGCTGGTTGACGTCGGCCAGGAAAGATGACCGATCGAGGTCTAAAAATAAAAGAATCACCGGATGACGCCGATCGAGCATTTCCTAATTGACATCATCCAAATATTATCCAGGGATTGGATAGAAAAAACAATAGCTGATACCAGTCGTTATGTAGTCCCGACTGACATTTTTCAGCCGACATTGCACAGTATTTTTTTCAAACGCTGGCCGATAATATATCTTTACGGTAGAGGAGGTTTTGTTGTTCGGTGTCGCCTACGGAATTTACAATGTAGGGTTGGCTTGGTTTTTTCGTGCGAGCTCAACCGACGCTGTGTTTCGGCCGACATTGGCATGTTCTCAGTTAGTCGGCCAAGAAAACATTAGCCCACCTCGGAAAAATAAAATAATGATTCAGCGATATTGATCGGGAAAAAAAGGCTAGATGACGTCGGCCAGGAAAGATGACCGATCCAGGTCTAAAAAAGAAGAATCACCGGATGACGCCGATCCAAACATTTCCTAATAGACATCGTCCAAATATTATCGGGGGATTGAATAGAAAAAAACAACAGCGGACATTGGTCGTTAAATCGCCCCGACTGATATTTTTCTGTCGACATTGTGGAATTTCATTTCCAAACGCAGGCCGATAATAGTTTTTTCCGGTAGAGGAGGTTTTGTTGTTCGGTGTCGCCTACAAAACTTACAATGTAGGTCGGCTTTGTTTTTTCGTGCGAGCTCAACCGAAGCTGTGTTTCGGCCGACACTGGCGTGTTCTCATTTACTCGGCTAGAAAAACATCAGCCCACCTCGGCCAAAAAACATTATTCACCGACACTGATAAAAAAAATGATAGTCGATGTCGGCCAGGAAAGATGACCGGTCCAGCAGGTCTAAAATAAAAGCAAGCATCACCTGATGACGCCGATCGAACATTTCCTATTGGACAATATCCAAAAATTATTCAGGGATTGAATTGAAACAAAAATACCTGACATCGGTCGTTATATAGCCACGACTGATATTTTTCTGCCGACATTGCGCAATTCTTTTTAAAAACACTGGCCGATAATATTTTTTTTACGGTAGAGGAAGCTTTTTTGTTCGGTGTTGCCAAAAAATTTACAATGTAGGTCGGCTAGGGTTTTTCGTGCGAGCTCAACCGAGGTTGTGTTTCGGCCGACATTGGCATGTTCCCATGCACTCGGCCAAGAAAACATTAGCCCACATCGAAAAGAAAAAAAAAACATTAATCACCGATATTGATCGGAAAAAATGCTGGTTGACGTCGGCCAGGAAAGATGACCGATCGAGGTCTAAAAATAAAAGAATCACCGGATGACGCCGATCGAGCATTTCCTAATTGACATCATCCAAATATTATCCAGGGATTGGATAGAAAAAACAATAGCTGATACCAGTCGTTATGTAGTCCCGACTGACATTTTTCAGCCGACATTGCACAGTATTTTTTTACAAACGCTGGCCGATAATATATCTTTACGGTAGAGGAGGTTTTGTTGTTCGGTGTCGCCTACGAAATTTACAATGTAGGGTTGGCTTGGTTTTTTCGTGCGAGCTCAACCGACGCTGTGTTTCGGCCGACATTGGCATGTTCTCAGTTAGTCGGCCAAGAAAACATTAGCCCACCTCGGAAAAATAAAATAATGATTCAGCGATATTGATCGGGAAAAAAAGGCTAGATGACGTCGGCCAGGAAAGATGACCGATCCAGGTCTAAAAAAGAAGAATCACCGGATGACGCCGATCCAAACATTTCCTAATAGACATCGTCCAAATATTATCGGGGGATTGAATAGAAAAAAACAACAGCGGACATTGGTCGTTAAATCGCCCCGACTGATATTTTTCTGTCGACATTGTGGAATTTCATTTCCAAACGCAGGCCGATAATAGTTTTTTCCGGTAGAGGAGGTTTTGTTGTTCGGTGTCGCCTACAAAACTTACAATGTAGGTCGGCTTTGTTTTTTCGTGCGAGCTCAACCGAAGCTGTGTTTCGGCCGACACTGGCGTGTTCTCATTTACTCGGCTAGAAAAACATCAGCCCACCTCGGCCAAAAAACATTATTCACCGACACTGATAAAAAAAATGATAGTCGATGTCGGCCAGGAAAGATGACCGGTCCAGCAGGTCTAAAATAAAAGCAAGCATCACCTGATGACGCCGATCGAACATTTCCTATTGGACAATATCCAAAAATTATTCAGGGATTGAATTGAAACAAAAATACCTGACATCGGTCGTTATATAGCCACGACTGATATTTTTCTGCCGACATTGCGCAATTCTTTTTAAAAACACTGGCCGATAATATTTTTTTTACGGTAGAGGAAGCTTTTTTGTTCGGTGTTGCCAAAAAATTTACAATGTAGGTCGGCTAGGGTTTTTCGTGCGAGCTCAACCGAGGTTGTGTTTCGGCCGACATTGGCATGTTCCCATGCACTCGGCCAAGAAAACATTAGCCCACATCGAAAAGAAAAAAAAAAACATTAATCACCGATATTGATCGGAAAAAATGCTGGTTGACGTCGGCCAGGAAAGATGACCGATCGAGGTCTAAAAATAAAAGAATCACCGGATGACGCCGATCGAGCATTTCCTAATTGACATCATCCAAATATTATCCAGGGATTGGATAGAAAAAACAATAGCTGATACCAGTCGTTATGTAGTCCCGACTGACATTTTTCAGCCGACATTGCACAGTATTTTTTTACAAACGCTGGCCGATAATATATCTTTACGGTAGAGGAGGTTTTGTTGTTCGGTGTCGCCTACGAAATTTACAATGTAGGGTTGGCTTGGTTTTTTCGTGCGAGCTCAACCGACGCTGTGTTTCGGCCGACATTGGCATGTTCTCAGTTAGTCGGCCAAGAAAACATTAGCCCACCTCGGAAAAATAAAATAATGATTCAGCGATATTGATCGGGAAAAAAAGGCTAGATGACGTCGGCCAGGAAAGATGACCGATCCAGGTCTAAAAAAGAAGAATCACCGGATGACGCCGATCCAAACATTTCCTAATAGACATCGTCCAAATATTATCGGGGGATTGAATAGAAAAAAACAACAGCGGACATTGGTCGTTAAATCGCCCCGACTGATATTTTTCTGTCGACATTGTGGAATTTCATTTCCAAACGCAGGCCGATAATAGTTTTTTCCGGTAGAGGAGGTTTTGTTGTTCGGTGTCGCCTACAAAACTTACAATGTAGGTCGGCTTTGTTTTTTCGTGCGAGCTCAACCGAAGCTGTGTTTCGGCCGACACTGGCGTGTTCTCATTTACTCGGCTAGAAAAACATCAGCCCACCTCGGCCAAAAAACATTATTCACCGACACTGATAAAAAAAATGATAGTCGATGTCGGCCAGGAAAGATGACCGGTCCAGCAGGTCTAAAATAAAAAGCAAGCATCACCTGATGACGCCGATCGAACATTTCCTATTGGACAATATCCAAAAATTATTCAGGGATTGAATTGAAACAAAAATACCTGACATCGGTCGTTATATAGCCACGACTGATATTTTTCTGCCGACATTGCGCAATTCTTTTTAAAAACACTGGCCGATAATATTTTTTTTACGGTAGAGGAAGCTTTTTTGTTCGGTGTTGCCAAAAAATTTACAATGTAGGTCGGCTAGGGTTTTTCGTGCGAGCTCAACCGAGGTTGTGTTTCGGCCGACATTGGCATGTTCCCATGCACTCGGCCAAGAAAACATTAGCCCACATCGAAAAGAAAAAAAAAACATTAATCACCGATATTGATCGGAAAAAATGCTGGTTGACGTCGGCCAGGAAAGATGACCGATCGAGGTCTAAAAATAAAAGAATCACCGGATGACGCCGATCGAGCATTTCCTAATTGACATCATCCAAATATTATCCAGGGATTGGATAGAAAAAACAATAGCTGATACCAGTCGTTATGTAGTCCCGACTGACATTTTTCAGCCGACATTGCACAGTATTTTTTTACAAACGCTGGCCGATAATATATCTTTACGGTAGAGGAGGTTTTGTTGTTCGGTGTCGCCTACGAAATTTACAATGTAGGGTTGGCTTGGTTTTTTCGTGCGAGCTCAACCGACGCTGTGTTTCGGCCGACATTGGCATGTTCTCAGTTAGTCGGCCAAGAAAACATTAGCCCACCTCGGAAAAATAAAATAATGATTCAGCGATATTGATCGGGAAAAAAAGGCTAGATGACGTCGGCCAGGAAAGATGACCGATCCAGGTCTAAAAAAGAAGAATCACCGGATGACGCCGATCCAAACATTTCCTAATAGACATCGTCCAAATATTATCGGGGGATTGAATAGAAAAAAACAACAGCGGACATTGGTCGTTAAATCGCCCCGACTGATATTTTTCTGTCGACATTGTGGAATTTCATTTCCAAACGCAGGCCGATAATAGTTTTTTCCGGTAGAGGAGGTTTTGATGTTCGGTGTCGCCTACAAAACTTACAATGTAGGTCGGCTAGGGTTTTTCGTGCGAGCTCAACCGAGGTTGTGTTTCGGCCGACATTGGCATGTTCCCATGCACTCGGCCAAGAAAACATCAGCCCACCTCGGCCAAAAAACATTATTCACCGACACTGATAAAAAAAATGATAGTCGATGTCGGCCAGGAAAGATGACCGGTCCAGCAGGTCTAAAATAAAAAGCAAGCATCACCTGATGACGCCGATCGAACATTTCCTATTGGACAATATCCAAAAATTATTCAGGGATTGAATTGAAACAAAAATACCTGACATCGGTCGTTATATAGCCACGACTGATATTTTTCTGCCGACATTGCGCAATTCTTTTTAAAAACACTGGCCGATAATATTTTTTTTACGGTAGAGGAAGCTTTTTTGTTCGGTGTTGCCAAAAAATTTACAATGTAGGTCGGCTAGGGTTTTTCGTGCGAGCTCAACCGAAGCTGTGTTTCGGCCGACACTGGCGTGTTCCCATGCACTCGGCCAAGAAAACATTAGCCCAGATCGAAAAGAAAAAAAAACATTAATCACCGATATTGATCGGAAAAAATGCTGGTTGACGTCGGCCAGGAAAGATGACCGATCGAGGTCTAAAAATAAAAGAATCACCGGATGACGCCGATCGAGCATTTCCTAATTGACATCATCCAAATATTATCCAGGGATTGGATAGAAAAAACAATAGCTGATACCAGTCGTTATGTAGTCCCGACTGACATTTTTCAGCCGACATTGCACAGTATTTTTTTACAAACGCTGGCCGATAATATATCTTTACGGTAGAGGAGGTTTTGTTGTTCGGTGTCGCCTACGAAATTTACAATGTAGGGTTGGCTTGGTTTTTTCGTGCGAGCTCAACCGACGCTGTGTTTCGGCCGACATTGGCATGTTCTCAGTTAGTCGGCCAAGAAAACATTAGCCCACCTCGGAAAAATAAAATAATGATTCAGCGATATTGATCGGGAAAAAAAGGCTAGATGACGTCGGCCAGGAAAGATGACCGATCCAGGTCTAAAAAAGAAGAATCACCGGATGACGCCGATCCAAACATTTCCTAATAGACATCGTCCAAATATTATCGGGGGATTGAATAGAAAAAAACAACAGCGGACATTGGTCGTTAAATCGCCCCGACTGATATTTTTC
>NW_021143879.1:0-125021 GCF_004193775.1 Glycine soja | reverse complement strand
AGTCATGTAATATATCGAGGTGCTCGAAATTGAATACCGAAGATCTGAGCATATTCAAACGTCAATAAATTTTTACACGGATGTCTGATTGAGTCCCGTAATATATAGAGACGCTCGAAATTGAATGTTGAATCTCTCAACAAATTCAAACGACAATAACTTTTTACTCGGATGTCTGATTGAGTCCCGTTAATATATCGAGACGCTCGAAATTGAATGTTGAATCTCTGAACGAATTCAAACGACAATAACCTTTTACTCGGATGTCTGATTGAGTCTCGTAATATATCGAGACGCTCGAAATTGAATGTTGAAGCTCAAAGCAAATTCAAACGACAATAACTTTTTACTCGGATGTCTGATTGAGTCCCGTAATATATAAAGACGCTCGAAATTGAATGTTAAAGTTCTGAGCAAAGTCAAATGACAATAACTTTTTACTCTGATGTCGGATTGAGTCATTTAATATATCGAGATACTCGAAATTGAATACCGAAGCTCTCAGCAAATTCAAAGGACAATAACTTTTTACACGGATGTGTGATTGAGTCCCGTAATATATCGAGACGCTCGAAATTGAATGTTGAATCTCTGAACCAATTCAAACGACAATAACTTTTTACTCGGATGTCTGATTGAGTCCCGTAATATATAAAGACGCTCGAAATTGAATGTTAAAGTTCTGAGCAAAGTCAAACGACAATAACTTTTTACTCTGATGTCGGATTGAGTCATTTAATATATCGAGATACTCGAAATTGAATACCGAAGCTCTCAGCAAATTCAAAGGACAATAACTTTTTACACGGATGTGTGATTGAGTCCCGTAATTTATCGAGACGCTCGAAATTGAATGTTGAATCTCTGAACCAATTCAAACGACAATAACTTTTTACTCGACTGTCTGATTGAGTCCCGTAATATATCGAGACGCTCGAAATTGAATGTTGAAGCTCAGAGCAAATTCAAACGACAATAACATTTTACTCGGATGTCTGATTGAGTCCCGTAATATATAAAGACACTTGAAATTGAATGATAAAGTTCTGAGCAACGTCAAACGACAATAACTTTTTACTCGGATGTCGGATTGAGTCATGTAATATATCGAGGTGCTCGAAATTGAATACCGAAGATCTGAGCATATTCAAACGTCAATAAATTTTTACACGGATGTCTGATTGAGTCCCGTAATATATAGAGACGCTCGAAATTGAATGTTGAATCTCTCAACAAATTCAAACGACAATAACTTTTTACTCGGATGTCTGATTGAGTCCCTGTAATATATCGAGACGCTCGAAATTGAATGTTGAATCTCTGAACGAATTCAAACGACAATAACCTTTTACTCGGATGTCTGATTGAGTCTCGTAATATATCGAGACGCTCGAAATTGAATGTTGAAGCTCAAAGCAAATTCAAACGACAATAACTTTTTACTCGGATGTCTGATTGAGTCCCGTAATATATAAAGACGCTCGAAATTGAATGTTAAAGTTCTGAGCAAAGTCAAATGACAATAACTTTTTACTCTGATGTCGGATTGAGTCATTTAATATATCGAGATACTCGAAATTGAATACCGAAGCTCTCAGCAAATTCAAAGGACAATAACTTTTTACACGGATGTGTGATTGAGTCCCGTAATATATCGAGACGCTCGAAATTGAATGTTGAATCTCTGAACCAATTCAAACGACAATAACTTTTTACTCGGATGTCTGATTGAGTCCCGTAATATATAAAGACGCTCGAAATTGAATGTTAAAGTTCTGAGCAAAGTCAAACGACAATAACTTTTTACTCTGATGTCGGATTGAGTCATTTAATATATCGAGATACTCGAAATTGAATACCGAAGCTCTCAGCAAATTCAAAGGACAATAACTTTTTACACGGATGTGTGATTGAGTCCCGTAATTTATCGAGACGCTCGAAATTGAATGTTGAATCTCTGAACCAATTCAAACGACAATAACTTTTTACTCGACTGTCTGATTGAGTCCCGTAATATATCGAGACGCTCGAAATTGAATGTTGAAGCTCAGAGCAAATTCAAACGACAATAACTTTTTACTCGGATGTCTGATTGAGTCCCGTAATATATAAAGACACTTGAAATTGAATGATAAAGTTCTGAGCAACGTCAAACGACAATAACTTTTTACTCGGATGTCGGATTGAGTCATGTAATATATCGAGGTGCTCGAAATTGAATACCGAAGATCTGAGCATATTCAAACGTCAATAACTTTTTACACGGATGTCTGATTGAGTCCCGTAATATATAGAGACGCTCGAAATTGAATGTTGAATCTCTCAACAAATTCAAACGACAATAACTTTTTACTCGGATGTCTGATTGAGTCCCTGTAATATATCGAGACGCTCGAAATTGAATGTTGAATCTCTGAACGAATTCAAACGACAATAACCTTTTACTCGGATGTCTGATTGAGTCTCGTAATATATCGAGACGCTCGAAATTGAATGTTGAAGCTCAAAGCAAATTCAAACGACAATAACTTTTTACTCGGATGTCTGATTGAGTCCCGTAATATATAAAGACGCTCGAAATTGAATGTTAAAGTTCTGAGCAAAGTCAAATGACAATAACTTTTTACTCTGATGTCGGATTGAGTCATTTAATATATCGAGATACTCGAAATTGAATACCGAAGCTATCAGCAAATTCAAAGGACAATAACTTTTTACACGGATGTGTGATTGAGTCCCGTAATATATCGAGACGCTCGAAATTGAATGTTGAATCTCTGAACCAATTCAAACGACAATAACTTTTTACTCGGATGTCTGATTGAGTCCCGTAATATATAAAGACGCTCGAAATTGAATGTTAAAGTTCTGAGCAAAGTCAAACGACAATAACTTTTTACTCTGATGTCGGATTGAGTCATTTAATATATCGAGATACTCGAAATTGAATACCGAAGCTCTCAGCAAATTCAAAGGACAATAACTTTTTACACGGATGTGTGATTGAGTCCCGTAATTTATCGAGACGCTCGAAATTGAATGTTGAATCTCTGAACCAATTCAAACGACAATAACTTTTTACTCGACTGTCTGATTGAGTCCCGTAATATATCGAGACGCTCGAAATTGAATGTTGAAGCTCAGAGCAAATTCAAACGACAATAACTTTTTACTCGGATGTCTGATTGAGTCCCGTAATATATAAAGACACTTGAAATTGAATGATAAAGTTCTGAGCAACGTCAAACGACAATAACTTTTTACTCGGATGTCGGATTGAGTCATGTAATATATCTAGGTGCTCGAAATTGAATACCGAAGATCTGAGCATATTCAAACGTCAATAACTTTTTACACGGATGTCTGATTGAGTCCCGTAATATATAGAGACGCTCGAAATTGAATGTTGAATCTCTCAACAAATTCAAACGACAATAACTTTTTACTCGGATGTCTGATTGAGTCCCTGTAATATATCGAGACGCTCGAAATTGAATGTTGAATCTCTGAACGAATTCAAAGGACAATAACCTTTTACTCGGATGTCTGATTCAGTCTCGTAATATATCGAGACGCTCGAAATTGAATGTTGAAGCTCAGAGCAAATTCAAACGACAATAACTTTTTACTCGGATGTCTGATTGAGTCCCGTAATCTATAAAGACGCTCGAAATTGATTGTTAAAGTTATGAGCAAAGTCAAACGACAATAACTTTTTACTCGGATGTCTGATTGAGTCCCGTAATATATAAAGACGCTCGAAATTGAATGTTAAAGTTCTGAGCAAAGTCAAACGACAATAACTTTTTACTCAGATGTCGGATTGAGTCATTTAATATATCGAGATACTCGAAATTGAATACCGAAGCTCTCAGCAAATTCAAAGGACAATAACTTCTTATACGGATGTGTGATTGAGTCCCGTAATGTATCGAGACGCTCGAAATTGAATGTTGAATCTCTGAACCAATTCAAACGACAATAACTTTTTACTCGACTGTCTGATTGAGTCCCGTAATATATCGAGACGCTCGAAATTGAATGTTGAAGCTCAGAGAAAATTCAAACGACAATAACTTTTCACTCGGATGTCTGATTGAGTCCCGTAATATATAAAGACACTCGAAATTGAATGTTAAAGTTCTGAGCAAAGTCAAACGACAATAACCTTTTACTAGGATGTCGGATTGAGTCATGTAATATATCGAGAGGCTCAAAATTGAATACCGAAGCTCTGAACAAATTCAAAGGACAATAACTTTTTACTCGGATGTCTGATTGAGTCCCGTAATATATTGAGACGCTCGAAATTGAATGTTGACGCTCTGAGCAAATTCAAACGACAATAACTTTTTACTCGGATGTCTGATAGAGTCCCGTAATATATCGGGATGCTCGAAATTGAATGTTGAAGCTCAGAGCAAATTCAAACGACAATAACTTTTTACTCGGATGTCTGATAGAGTCCTGTAATATATCGAGACACTCGAAATTGAATACCGAAGCTCTTAGCAAATTCAAACGACAATTACTTTTTACTCGGATGTCTGATTGAGTCCCGTTATATATCGAGACGCTCGTAATTGAATGTTGAAGCTTTGAGCAAATTCAAAGGACAATAACTATTTACACGGATGTCTGATTGAGTCCCGTAATATATCGAGACGCTCGAAATTGAATGTTGAATCTCTGAACAAATTCAAACGACCATAACTTTTTACTCGGATTTCTGATTGAGTCCCATAATATATCGAGACGCTCGAAATTGAATGTTGACGCTCAGAGCAAATTCAAACGACAATAACTTTTTACTCGGATGTCTGATAGAGTCCCGTAATATATCGGGATGCTCGAAATTGAATGTTGAAGCTCAGAGCAAATTCAAACGACAATAACTTTTTACTCGGATGTCTGATAGAGTCCCGTAATATATCGAGACACTCGAAATTGAATACCGCAGCTCTTAGCAAATTCAAACGACAATTACTTTTTACTCGGATGTCTGATTGAGTCCCGTTATATATCGAGACGCTCGTAATTGAATGTTGAAGCTCAGAGCAAAGTCAAACGAAAATAACTTTTTACTCAGATGTCGGATTGAGTCATTTAATATATCGAGACGCTCGAAATTGAAAACCGAAGCTCTGAGCAAATTCAAAGGACAATAACTATTTACACGGATGTCTGATTGAGTCCCGTAATATATCGAGACGCTCGGAATTGAATGTTGAATCTCTGAACAAATTCAAACGACCATAACTTTTTACTCGGATGTCTGATTGAGTCCCGTAATATATCGAGACGCTCAAAATTGAATGTTGAATCTCTGAACCAATTCAAACGACAATAACCTTTTACTCGGATGTCTGATTGAGTCTCGTAATATATCGAGACGCTCGAAATTGAATGTTGAAGCTCAAAGCAAATTCAAACGACAATAACTTTTTACTCGGATGTCTGATTGAGTCCCGTAATATATAAAGACGCTCGAAATTGAATGTTAAAGTTCTGAGCAAAGTCAAACGACAATAACTTTTTACTCAGATGTCGGATTGACTCATTTAATATATCGAGATGCTCGAAATTGAATACTGAAGCTCTGAGCAAATTCAAAGGACAATAACTATTTACACGGATGTCTAATTGAGTCCCGTAATATATCGAGACGCTCGAAATTGAATGTTGAATCTCTGAACAAATTCAAACGACAATAACCTTTTACTCGGATGTCTGATTGAGTCTCGTAATATATCGAGACGCTCGAAATTGAATGTTGAAGCTCAAAGAAAATTCAAACGACAATAACTTTTTACTCGGATGTCTGATTGAGTCCCGTAATATATAAAGACGCTCGAAATTGAATGTTAAAGTTCTGAGCAAAGTCAAACGACAATAACTTTTTACTCAGATGTCGGATTGACTCATTTAATATATCGAGATGCTCGAAATTGAATACCGAAGCTCTGAGCAAATTCAAAGGACAATAACTATTTACACGGATGCCTGATTGAGTCCCGTAATATATCGAGACGCTCGAAATTGAATGTTGAATCTCTGAACAAATTCAAACGACAATAACCTTTTACTCGGATGTCTGATTGAGTCTCGTAATATATCGAGACACTCGAAATTGAATGTTGAAGCTCAAAGCAAATTCAAACGACAATAACTTTTTACTCGGATGTCTGATTGAGTCCCGTAATATATAAAGACGCTCGAAATTGAATGTTAAAGTTCTGAGCAAAGTCAAACGACAATAACTTTTTACTCGGATGTCGGATTGAGTCATGTAATATATCGAGAGGCTCAAAATTGAATAACGAAGCTCTGAGCAAATTCAAAGGACAATAACTATTTACACAGATGTCTGATTGAGTCCCGTAATATATCGAGACGCTCGAAATTGAATGTTGAATCTCTGAACAAATTCAAACGACCATAACTTTTTACTCGGATGTCTGATTGAGTCCCGTAATATATCGAGACGCTCGAAATTGAATGTTGAAGCTCAGAGCAAATTCAAACGACAATAACTTTTTACTCGGATGTCTGATTGAGTCCCGTAATATATAAAGACACTCGAAATTGAATGATAAAGTTCTGAGCAAAGTCAAACGACAATAACTTTTTACTAGGATGTCGGATTGAGTGATGTAATATATCGAGAGTCTCAAAATTGAATAACGAAGCTCTGAACAAATTCAAAGGACAATAACTTTTTACACGGATGTGTGATTGAGTCCCGTAATATATCGAGACGCTCGAAATTGAATGTTGAATCTCTCAACCAATTCAAACGACAATAACCTTTTACTCGGATGTCTGATTGAGTCCCGTAATATATTGAGACGCTCGAAATTGAATGTTGACGCTCAGAGCAAATTCAAACGACAATAACTTTTTATTCGGATGTCTGATTGAGTCCCGTAATATATAAAGACGCTCAAAATTGAATGTTAAAGTTCTGAGCAAAGTCAAACGACAATAACTTTTTACTCAGATGTCGGATTGAGTCATTTAATATATCGAGATGCTCGAAATTGAATACCGAAGCTCTGAGAAAATTCAAAGGACAATAACTATTTACACAGATGTCTGATTGAGTCCCGTAATATATCGAGACGCTCGAAATTGAATGTTGAATCTCTGAACAAATTCAAACGACCATAACTTTTTACTCGGATGTCTGATTGAGTCCCGTAATATATCGAGACGCTCGAAATTGAATGTTGAATCTCTGAACCAATTCAAACGACAATAACCTTTTACTCGGATGTCTGATTGAGTCTCGTAATATATCGAGACGCTCGAAATTGAATGTTGAAGCTCAGAGCAAATTCAAACGACAATAACTTTTTACTCGGATGTCTGATTGAGTCCCGTAATATATAAAGACACTCGAAATTGAATGATAAAGTTCTGAGCAAAGTCAAACGACAATAACTTTTTACTCGGATGTCGGATTGAGTCATGTAATATATCGAGAGGCTCAAAATTGAATACCGAAGCTCTGAGCAAATTCAAAGGACAATAACTATTTACACAGATGTCTGATTGAGTCCCGTAATATATCGAGACGCTCGAAATTGAATGTTGAATCTCTGAACAAATTCAAACGACCATAACTTTTTACTCGGATGTCTGATTGAGTCCCGTAATATATCAAGACGCTCGAAATTGAATGTTGACGCTCAGAGCAAATTCAAATGACACTAACTTTTTACTCGGATGTCTGATAGAGTCCCGTAATATATCGGGATGCTCGAAATTGAATGTTGAAGCTCAGAGCAAATTCAAACGACAATAAATTTTTACTCGGATGTCTGATAGAGTCCCGTAATATATCGAGACACTCGAAATTGAATACCGCAGCTCTTAGCAAATTCAAACGACAATTACTTTTTACTCGGATGTCTGATTGAGTCCCGTTATATATCGAGACGCTCGTAATTGAATGTTAAAGCTTTGAGGAAATTCAAACGACAATAACTTTTTACTCGGATGTCTGATTTAGTCCCGTAATATATCGAGACGCTCGAAATTGAATGTTGAAGCTCAGAGCAAATTCAAACGACAATAACTTTTTACTCGGATGTCTGATTAAGTCCCGTAATATATCGAGACACTCGAAATTGAATACCGAAGCTCTTAGCAAATTCAAACGACAATTACTTTTTACTCGGATGTCTGATTGGGTCCCGTAATATATCGAGACGCTCGAAATTGAATGTTGAATCTCTGAACCAATTCAAACGACAATAACCTTTTACTCGGATGTCTGATTGAGTCTCGTAATATATCGAGACGCTCGAAATTGAATGTTGAAGCTCAAAGCAAATTCAAACGACAATAACTTTTTACTCGGATGTCTGATTGAGTCCCGTAATATATAAAGACGCTCGAAATTGAATGTTAAAGTTCTGAGCAAAGTCAAACGACAATAACTTTTTACTCAGATATCGGATTGAGTCATTTAATATATCGAGATGCTCGAAATTCAATACCGAAGCTCTGAGCAAATTCAAAGGACAATAACTATTTACACGGATGTCTGATTGAGTCCCGTAATATATCGAGACGCTCGAAATTTAATGTTGAATCTCTGAACAAATTCAAACGACCATAACTTTTTACTCGGATGTCTGTTTGAGTCCCGTAATATATCGAGACGCTCGAAATTGAATGTTGAATCTCTGAACAAATTCAAACGACCATAACTTTTTACTCGGATGTCTGATTGAGTCCCGTAATATATCGGGATGCTCGAAATTGAATGTTGAAGCTCAGAGCAAATTCAAACGACAATAACTTTTTACTCGGATGTCTGATAGAGTCTCGTAATATATCGAGACACTCGAAATTGAATACCGAAGCTCTTAGCAAATTCAAACGACAATTACTTTTTACTCGGATGTCTGATTGAGTCCCGTTATATATCGAGACGCTCGTAATTGAATGTTGAAGCTTTGAGGAAATTCAAACGACAATAACTTTTTACTCGGATGTCTGATTGAGTCTCGTAATATATCGAGACGCTCAAAATTGAATGTTGAAGCTCAGAGCAAATTCAAACGACAATAACTTTTTACTCGGATGTCTGATTGAGTCCCGTAATATATAAAGACGCTCGAAATTGAATGTTATAATTCTGAGCAAAGTCAAATGACAATAACTTTTTACTCAGATGTCGGATTGAGTCATTTAATATATCGAGATACTCAAAATTTAATACCGAAGCTCTGAGCAAATTCAAAGGACAATAACTTTTTACACAGATGTGTGATTGAGTCCCGTAATATATCGAGGCGCTCGAAATTGAATGTTGAATCTCTCAACCAATTCAAACGACAATAACTTTTTACTCGGTTGTCTGATTGAGTCCCGTAATATATTGAGATGCTCGAAATTGAATGTTGACGCTCAGAGCAAATTCAAAGGACAATAACTTTTTACTCGGATGTCTGATAGAGTCCCGTAATATATCGGGATGCTCGAAATTGAATGTTGAAGCTCAGAGCAAATTCAAAGGACAAAAACTTTTTACTCAGATGTCTGATTGAGTCCCGTAATATATCAAGACGCTCCAAATTGAATTTTAATGTTCTGAGAAAAGTCAAACGACAATAACTTTTTACTCGGATGTCTGATTGAGTCCCGCAATATATAAAGACGCTCGAAATTGAATGTTAAAGTTCTGAGCAAAGTCAAACGACAATAACTTTTTACTCGGATGTCGGATTGAGTCATGTAATATATCGAGAGGCTCAAAATTGAATACCGAAGCTCTGAGCAAATTCAAAGGACAATAACTATTTACACAGATGTATGATTGAGTCCCGTAATATATCGAGACGCTCGAAATTGAATGTTGAATCTCTGAACAAATTCAAACGACCATAACTTTTTACTCGGATGTCTGATTGAGTCCTGTAATATATCGAGACGCTCGAAATTGAATGTTGAAGCTCAGAGCAAATTCAAACGACAATAACTTTTTACTCGGATGTCTGATTGAGTCCCGTAATATATAAAGACACTCGAAATTGAATGATAAAGTTCTGAGCAAAGTCAAATGACAATAACTTTTTACTAGGATGTCGGATTGAGTCATGTAATATATCGAGAGGCTCAAAATTGAATACCGAAGCTCTGAACAAATTCAAAGGACAATAACTTTTTACACGGATGTGTGATTGAGTCCCGGAATATATCGAGACGCTCGAAATTGAATGTTGAATCTCTCAACCAATTCAAACGACAATAACTTTTTACTCGGATGTCTGATTGAGTCCCGTAATATATTGAGACGCTCGAAATTGAATGTTGACGCTCGAAGCAAATTCAAACGACAATAACTTTTTACTCGGATGTCTGATAGAGTCCCGTAATATATCGGGATGCTCGAAATTGAATGTTGAAGCTCAGAGCAAATTCAAACGCCAATAACTTTTTACTCGGATGTCTGATTGAGTCCCGTAATATATCAAGACGCTCCAAATTGAATTTTAATGTTCTGAGAAAAGTCAAACGACAATAACTTTTTACTCGGATGTCTGATTGAGTCCCGCAATATATAAAGACGCTTGAAATTGAATGTTAAAGTTCTGAGCCAAGTCAAACGACAATAACTTTTGACTCGGATGTCGGATTGAGTCATGTAATCTATCAAGACGCTCGAAATTGAATGTTGAAGCTCAGAGCAACTTCAAACGACAATAAATTTTTACTCGGATTTCTGATTGAGTCCCGTAATATATAAAGACACTCGAAATTGAATGATAAAGTTATGAGCAAAGTCAAACGACAATAACTTTTTACTCGGATGTCTGATTGAGTCTCGTTATATATCGAGACGCTCGTAATTGAATGTTGAAGCTTTGAGGAAATTCAAACGACAATAACTTTTTACTCGGATGTCTGATTTAGTCCCGTAATATATCGAGACGCTCGTAATTGAATGTTGAAGCTTTGAGGAAATTCAAACGACAATAACTTTTTACTCGGATGTCTGATTGAGTCCCGTAGTATATCGAGACGCTCGAAATTGAATACCGAAGCTCTGAGCAAATTCAAAGGACAATAACTATTTACACGGATGTCTGATTGAGTCCCGTAATATATCGAGACGCTCGAAATTGAATGTTGAATCTCTGAACAAATTAAAACGACCATAACTTTTTACTCAGATGTCTGATTGAGTCCCGTAATATATCGAGACGCTCGAAATTGAATGTTGAATCTGTGAACCAATTCAAACGAAAATAACCTTTTACTCCGATGTCTGATTGAGTCTCGTAATATATCGAGACGCTCGAAATTGAATGTTGAAGCTCAGAGCAAATTAAAACGACAATAACTTTTTACTCGGATGTCTGATTGAGTCCCGTAATATATAAAGACGCTCGAAATTGAATGTTAAAGTTCTGAGCAAAGTCAAATGACAATAACTTTTTACTCAGATGTCGGATTGAGTCATTTAATATATCGAGATACTTGAAATTGAATACCGAAGCTCTGAGCAAATTCAAAGGACAATAACTTTTTACACAGATGTGTGATTGAGTCCCGTAATATATCGAGACGCTCGAAATTGAATGTTGAATCTCTCAACCAATTCAAACGACAATAACCTTTTACTCGGATGTCTGATTGAGTCTCGTAATATATCGAGTCGCTCGAAATTGAATGTTGAAGCTCAAAGCAAATTCAAACGACAATAACTTTTTACTCGGATGTCTGATTGAGTCTCGTAATATATCGAGACGCTCGAAATTGAATGTTGAATCTCTCAACCAATTCAAACGACAATAACTTTTTACTCGGATGTCTGATTGAGTCTCGTAATATATTGAGATGCTCGAAATTGAATGTTGACGCTCAGAGCAAATTCAAAGGACAATAACTTTTTACTCGGATGTCTGATAGAGTCCCGTAATATATCGGGATGCTCGAAATTGAATGTTGAAGCTCAGAGCAAATTCAAAGGACAATAACTTTTTACTCAAATGTCTGATTGAGTCCCGTAATATATCAAGACGCTCCAAATTGAATTTTAATGTTCTGAGAAAAGTCAAACGACAATAACGTTTTACTCGGATGTCTGATTGAGTCCCGCAATATATAAAGACGCTCGAAATTGAATGTTAAAGTTCTGAGCAAATTCAAATGACAATAACTTTTTACTCGGATGTCTGATTCAGTCCCGTAATATATAAAGACGCTCGAAATTGAATGATAAAGTTAAGAGCAAATTCAAACGACAATAATTTTTTACTCGGATGTCTGATTGAGTCCTGCAATATATAAAGACGCTCGAAATTGAATGTTAAAGTTCTGAGCAAAGTCAAACGACAATAACTTTTTACTCGAATGTCGGATTGAGTCATGTAATATATCGAGATGCTCAAAATTGAATACCGAATCTCTGAGCAAATTCAAAGGACAATAACTTTTTACACGGATGTGTGATTGAGTCCCGTAATATATCGAGACGCTCGAAATTGAATGTTGAATCTCTGAACAAATTCAAACGACAATAACTTTTTACTCGGATGCTTGATTGAGTCCCGTAATATATCGAGACACTCCAAATTGAATACCGAAGCTCTTAGCAAATTCAAACGACAATTACTTTTTACTCGGATGTCTGATTGAGTCCCGTTATATATCGAGACGCTCGTAATTGAATGTTGAAGCTTTGAGGAAATTCAAACGACAATAACTTTTTACTCGGATGTCTGATTTAGTCCCGTAATATATCGAGACGCTCGAAATTGAATGTTGAAGCTCAGAGCAAATTCAAACGACAATGACTTTTTACTCGGATGTCGGATTGAGTCATGTAATATATCGAGGTGCTCGAAATTGAACACCGAAGATCTGAGCATATTCAAACGTCAATAACTTTTTACACGGATGTCTGATTGAGTCCCGTAATATATAGAGACGCTCGAAATTGAATGTTGAATCTTTGAACAAATTCAAACGACAATAACTTTTTACTCGGATGTCTGATTGAGTCCCGTAATATATCGAGACGCTCGAAATTGAATGTTGAATCTCTGAACCAATTCAAACGACAATAACCTTTTACTCGGATGTCTGATTGAGTCTCGTAATATATCGAGACGCTCGAAATTGAATGTTGAAGCTCAGAGCAAATTCAAACGACAATAACTTTTTACTCGGATGTCTGATTGAGTCCCGTAATATATAAAGACGCTCGAAATTGAATGTTAAAGTTCTGAGCAAAGTCAAACGACAATAACTTTTTACTCAGATGTCGGATTGAGTCATGTAAATTATCGAGATGCTCAAAATTGAATACCGAAGCTCTGAGCAAATTCAAAGGACAATAACTTTTTACACGGATGTGTGATTGAGTCCCGTAATATATAGAGACGCTCGAAATTGAATGTTGAATCTCTGAACCAATTCAAACGACAATAACTTTTTACTCGACTGTCTGATTGAGTCCCGTAATATATCGAGACGCTCGAAATTGAATGTTGAAGCTCAGAGCAAATTCAAACGACAATAACTTTTTACTCGGATGTCTGATTGAGTCCCGTAATATATAAAGACACTCGAAATTGAATGTTAAAGTTTTGAGCAAAGTCAAACGACAATAACCTTTTACTAGGATGTCGGATTGAGTCATGTAATATATCGAGAGGCTCAAAATTGAATACCGAAGCTCTTAACAAATTCAAAGGACAATAACTTTTTACACGGATGTGTGATTGAGTCCCGTAATATATCGAGACGCTCGAAATTGAATGTTCAATCTCTCAACCAATTCAAACGACAATAACTTTTTAGTCGGATGTCTGATTGAGTCCCGTAATATATTGAGACGCTCGAAATTGAATGTTAAAGTTCTGAGCAAAGTCAAACGACAATAACTTTTTAGTCGGATGTCGGATTGAGTCATGTAATCTAACAAGACGCTCGAAATTGAATGTTGAAGCTCAGAGCAAATTCAAACGACAATAACTTTTTACTCGGATGTCTGATTGAGTCCCGTAATATATAAAGACACTCGAAATTGAATGTTGAATCTTTGAACCAATTCAAACCACAATAACCTTTTACTCGGATCTCTGATTGAGTCTCGTAATATATCGAGACGCTCGAAATTGAATGTTGAAGCTCAGAGCAAATTCGAACGACAATAACTTTTTACTCGGATGTCTGATTGAGTCCCGTAATATATAAAGACGCTCGAAATTGAATGTTAAAGTTCTGAGCAAAGTCAAACGACAATAACTTTTTACTGAGATGTCGGATTGAGTCATTTAATATATCGAGATGCTCGAAATTGAATACCGAAGCTCTGAGCAAATTAAAAGGACAATAACTTTTTACACAGATGTGTGATTGAGTCCCGTAATATATCGAGACGCTCGAAATTGAATGTTGAATCTCTCAACCAATTCAAACGACAATAACTTTTTACTCGGATGTCTGATTGAGTCCCAAAATATATTGAGACGCTCGAAATTGAATGTTGATGCTCAGAGCAAATTCAAACGACAATAACTTTTTACTCGGATGTCTGATAGAGTCCCGTAATATATCGGGATGCTCGAAATTGAATGTTGAAGCTCAGAGCAAATTCAAAGGACAATAACTTTTTACTCGGATGTCTTATTGATTCCCGTAATATATCAAGACGCTCCAAATTGAATTTTAATGTTCTGAGAAAAGTCAAACGACAATAACTTTTTACTCGGATGTCTGATTGAGTCCCGCAATATATAAGGACGCTCGAAATTGAATGTTAAAGTTCTGAGCAAAGTCAAACGACAATAACTTTTTACTCGGATGTCGGATTGAGTCATGTAATCTATCAAGACGCTCGAAATCGAATGTTGAAGCTCAGTGCAAATTCAAACGACAATAACTTTTTACTCGGATGTCTGATTGAGTCCCGTAATATATAAAGACACTCGAAATTGAATGATAAAGTTCTGAGCAAAGTCAAATGACAATAACTTTTTACTCGGATGTCGGATTGAGTCATGTAATATATCGAGAGGCTCAAAATTGAATACCGAAGGTCTGAGCAAATTCAAAGGACAATAACTATTTACACGGAAGTCTGATTGAGTCCCGTAATATATCGAGACGCTCGAAATTGAATGTTGAATCTCTGAACAAATTCAAACGACCCTAACTTTTTACTCGGATGTCTGATTGAGTCCCGTAATATCTCGAGACGCTCGAAATTGAATGTTGAATCTTTGAACCAATTCAAACGACAATAACCTTTTACTCGGATGTCTGATTGAGTCTCGTAATATATCGAGACGCTCAAAATTGAATGTTGAAGCTCAGAGCAAATTCAAATGACAATAACTTTTTACTCGGATGTCTGATTGATCCCCGTAATATATAAAGACACTCGAATTGAATGATAAAGTTCTGAGCAAAGTCAAACGACAATAACTTTTTACTAGCATGTCGGATTGAGTCATGTAATATATCGAGAGGCTCAAAATTGAATACCGAAGCTCTGAACAAATTCAGAGGACAATAACTTTACACACGGATGTGTGATTGAGTCCCGTAATATATCGAGACGCTCGAAATTGAATGTTGAATCTCTCAACCAATTCAAACGACAATAACTTTTTACTCGGATGTCTGATTGAGTACCGTAATATATTGAGACGCTCGAAATTGAATGTTGACGCTCAGAGCAAATTCAAACGACAATAACTTTATACTCGGATGTCTGATAGAGTCCCGTAATATATCGGGATGCTCGAAATTGAATGTTGAAGCTCAGAGCGAATTCAAACGACAATAACTTTTTACTCGGATGTCTGATAGAGTCCCGTAATATATCGAGACACTCGAAATTGAATACCGAAGCTCTTAGCAAATTCAAACGACAATTACTTTTTACTCGGATGTCTGATTGAGTCCTGTTATATATCGAGACGCTCGTAATTGAATGTTGAAGCTTTGAGGAAATTCAAACGACAATAACTTTTTACTCGGATGTCTGATTTAGTCCCGTAATATATCGAGACGCTCGAAATTGAATGTTGAAGCTCAGAGCAAATTCAAACGACAATAACTTTTTACTCGAATGTCTGATTGAGTCACGCAATATACAAAGACGCTCGAAATTGAATGTTAAAGTTCTGAGCAAAGTCAAACGACAATAACTTTTTACTCGGATGTCTGATTGAGTCATGTAATCTATCAAGACGCTCGAAATTGAATGTTGAAGCTCAGAGCAAATTCAAACGATAATAACTTTTTACTCGGATATCTGATTGAGTCCCGTAATATATAAAGACACTCGAAATTGAATGATAAAGTTATGAGCAAAGTCAAACGACAATAACTTTTTACTCGGATGTCTGATTGAGTCTCGTTATATATCGAGACGCTCGTAATTGAATGTTGAAGCATTGAGGAAATTCAAACGACAATAACTTTTTACTCGGATGTCTGATTTAGTCCCGTAATATATCGAGACGCTCGTAATTGAATGTTGAAGCTTCGAGGAAATTCAAACGACAATAACTTTTTACTCGGATGTCTGATTTAGTCCCGTAATATATCGAGACGCTCGTAATTGAATGTTGAAGCTTTGAGGAAATTCAAACGACAATAACTTTTTACTCGGATGTCTGATTGAGTCCCGTAGTATATCGAGACGCTCGAAATTGAATACCGAAGCTCTGAGCAAATTCAAAGGACAATAACTATTTACACGGATGTCTGATTGAGTCCCGTAATATATCGAGACGCTCGAAATTGAATGTTGAATCTCTGAACAAATTCAAACGACCATAACTTTTTACTCGGATGTCTGATTGAGTCCCGTAATATATCGAGACGCTCGAAATTCAATGTTGAATCTCTGAACCAATTCAAATGGCAATAACCTTTTACTCGGATGTCTGATTGAGTCTCGTAATATATTGAGACGCTCGAAATTGAATGTTGATGCTCAGAGCAAATTCAAACGACAACAACTTTTTACTCGGATGTCTGATAGAGTCCCGTAGTATATCGGGATGCTCGAAATTGAATGTTGAAGCTCAGAGCAAATTCAAAGGACAATAACTTTTTACTCGGATGTCTGATTGAGTCCTGTAATATATCAAGACGCTCCAAATTGAATTTTAATGTTCTGAGAAAAGTCAAACGACAATAACTTTTTACTCGGATGTCTGATTGAGTCCCGCAATATATAAAGACGCTTGAAATTGAATGTTAAAGTTCTGAGCAAAGTCAAACGACAATAACTTTTTACTCGGATGTCAGATTGAGTCATGTAATCTATCAAGACGCTCGAAATTGAATGTTGAAGCTCAGAGCAACTTCAAACGACAATAACTTTTTACTCGGATGTCTGATTGATTCCCGTAATATATAAAGACACTCGAAATTGAATGATAAAGTTCTGAGCATAGTCAAACGACAATAACTTTTTACTCGGATGTCGGATTGAGTCATTTAATATATCGAGATACTCGAAATTGAATACCGAAGCTCTCAGCAAATTCTAAGGACAATAACTTTTTACACGGATGTGTGATTGAGTCCCGTAATATATCGAGACGCTCGAAATTGAATGTTGAATCTCTGAACCAATTCAAACGACAATAACTTTTTACTCGGATGTCAGATTAAGTCCCGTAATATATCGAGACACTCGAAATTGAATACCGAAGCTCTTAGCAAATTCAAACGACAATTACTTTTTACTCGGATGTCTGATTGAGTCCCGTTATATATCGAGACGCTCGTAATTGAATGTTGAAGCTTTGAGGAAATTCAAACGACAATAACTTTTTACACGGATGTCTGATTTAGTCCCGTAATTTATCGAGACTCACGAAATTGAATGTTGAAGCTCAGAGCAAATTCAAACGACAATAACTTTTTACTCGGATGTCTGATTGAGTCCCACAATATATAAAGACGCTCGAAATTGAATGTTAAAGTTCTGAGCAAAGTCAAACGACAATAACTTTTTACTCGGATGTCGGATTGAGTCATGTAATATATCGAGATGCTCGTAATTGAATACCGAAGATCTGAGCATATTCAAACGTCAATAACTTTTTACACGGATGTCTGATTGAGTCCCGTAATATATCGAGACGCTCGAAATTGAATGTTGAATCTCTGAACAAATTCAAACGACAATAACCTTTTACTCAGATGTCTGATTGAGTCCCGTAGTATATCGAGACGCTCGAAATTGAATGTTGACGCTCAGAGCAAATTCAAATGACAATAACTTTTTACTCGGATGTCTGATTCAGTCCCGTAATATATAAAGACGCTCGAAATTGAATGATAAAGTTCTGAGCAAAGTCAAACGACAATAACTTTTTACTCGGATGTAGGATTGAGTCATGTAATATATCGAGATGCTCGAAATTGAATACCGAAGATCTGAGCATATTCAAACGTCAATAAATTTTTACACGGATGTCTAATTGAGTCCCGTAATATATAGAGACGCTCGAAACTGAAGGTTGAATCTCTAAACAAATTCAAACGACAATAACGTTTTACTCGGATGTCTGATTGAGTCCCATAGTATATCGAGACGCTCGAAATTGAATACCGAAGCTCTGATTAAATTCAAACGACAATTAATTTTTACTTGGATGTCTGATTGAGTCCCGTAATATATCGAGACGCTCGGAATTGAATGTTGAATCTCTGAGCAAATTCAAACGACAATAACTTTTTACTCGGATGTCTGATTGAGTCCCGTAATATATCGAGATGCTCGAAATTGAATGTTGAAGCTCAGAGCAAATTCAAACGACAATAACTTTTTACTCGGATGTCTGATTGAGTCCCGTAATATATAAAGACGTTCGAAATTGAATGTTAAAGTTATGAGCAAAGTCAAACGACAATAACTTTTTACTCGGATGTCGGATTGAGTCATGTAATATATCGAGATGCTCAAAATTGAATACCGAAGCTCTGAGCAAATTCAAAGGACAATAACTTTTAACACAGATGTGTGATTGAGTCTCGTAATATATCGAGACGCTCGAAATTGAATGTTAAATCTGTCAACCAATTCAAACGACAATAACTTTTTACTCGGATGTCTGATTGAGTCCCGTAATATATCGAGACGCTCGAAATTGAATATTGACGCTCAGAGCAAATTCAAATGACAATAACTTTTTACTCGGATGTCTGATTCAGTCCCGTAATATATAAAGACGCTCGAAATTGAATGATAAAGTTCTGAGCAAAGTCAAACGACAATAACTTTTTACTTTGATGTCGGATTGAGTCATATAATATATCGAGATGCTCGAAATTGAATACCGAAGATCTGAGCATATTCAAATGTCAATAACTTTTTACACGGATGTCTGATTGAGTCCCGTAATATATCGAGACGCTCGAAATTGAATGTTGAATCTCCGAACCAATTCAAACGACAATAACCTTTTACTCGGATGTCTGATTGAGTCTCGTAATATATCGAGACGCTCGAAATTGAATGTTGAAGCTCAGAGCAAATTCAAAGGACAATAACTTTTTACTCGGATGTCTGATTGAGTCCCGTAATATATCAAGACGCTCCAAATTGAATTTTAATGTTCTGAGAAAAGTCAAACGACAATAACTTTTTACTCGGATGTCTGATTGAGTCCCGCAATATATTAAGACGCTTGAAATTGAATGTTGACGCTCAGAGAAAATTCAAACGACAATAACTTTTTACTCGGATGTCGGATTGAGTCATGTAATCTATCAAGACACTCGAAATTGAATGATAAAGTTATGAGCAAAGTCAAACGACAATAACTTTTTACTCGGATGTCTGATTGAGTCTCGTTATATATCGAGACGCTCGTAATTGAATGTTGAAGCTCTGAGCAAATTCAAACGACAATAACTTTTTACTCGGATGTCTGATTGAGTCCCGTAATATATCGAGACGCTCGAAATTTAATATTGAAGCTCAGAGCAAATTCAAACGACAATAACTTTTTACTCGGATGTCTGATTGGGTCCCGTAATATATAAAGACACTCGAAATTGAATGATAAAGTTCTGAGCAAAGTCAAACGACAATAACTTTTTACTCGGATGTCTGATTGAGTCCCGTTATATATCGAGATGCTTGTAATTGAATGTTGAAGCTTTGAGGAAATTCAAACGACAATAACTTTTTACTCGGATGTCTGATTTAGTCCCGTAATATATCGAGACGCTCGAAATTGAATGTTGAAGCTCAGAGCAAATTCAAACGACAATAACTTTTTACTCGGATGTCTGATTGAGTCCCGCAATATATAAAGACGCTCGAAATTGAATGTTAAAGTTCTGAGCCAAGTCAAACGACAATAACTTTTTACTCGGATGTCGGATTGAGTCATGTAATCTATCAAGACGCTCGAAATTGAATGTTGAAGCTCAGAGCAAATTCAAACGACAATAACTTTTTACTCGGATGTCTGATTGAGTCCCGTAATATATAAAGACACTCGAAATTGAATGATAAAGTTATGAGCAAAGTCAAACGACAATAACTTTTTACTCGGATGTCTGATTGAGTCTCGTTATATATCGAGACGCTCGAAATTGAATGTTGAATCTCTCAACAAATTCAAACGACCATAACTTTTTACTCGGATGTCTGATTGAGTCCCGTAATATATCGAGACGCTCGAAATTGAATGTTGAATCTCTGAACCAATTCAAACGACAATAACCTTTTACTCGGATGTCTGATTGAGTCTCGTAATATATCGAGACGCTCGAAATTGAATGTTGAAGCTCAGAGCAAATTCAAACGACAATAACTTTTTACTCGGATGTCTGATTGAGTCCCGTAATATATTGAGACGCTCGAAATTGAATGTTGATGCTCAGAGCAAATTCAAACGACAATAAGTTTTTACTCGGATGTCTGATAGAGTCCCGTAATATTTCGGGATGCTCGAAATTGAATGTTGAAGCTCAGAGCAAATTCAAAGGACAATAACTTTTTACTCGGATGTCTGATTGAGTCCCGTAATATATCAAGACGCTCCAAATTGAATTTTAATGTTCTGAGAAAAGTCAAACGACAATAACTTTTTACTCGGATGTCTGATTGAGTCCCGCAATATATAAGGACGCTCGAAATTGAATGTTAAAGTTCTGAGCAAAGTCAAACGACAATAACTTTTTACTCGGATGTCGGATTGAGTCATGTAATATATCGAGAGGCTGAAAATTGAATACCGAAGCTCTGAGCAAATTCAAAGGACAATAACTATTTACACGGATGTCTGATTGAGTCCCGTAATATATCGAGACGCTCGAAATTGAATGTTGAATCTCTGAACAAATTCCAACGACCATAACTTTTTACTCGGATGTCTGATTGAGTCCCGTAATATATCGAGACGCTCGAAATTGAATGTTGAAGCTCAGAGAAAATTCAAACGACAATAACTTTTTACTCGGATGTCTGATTGAGTCCCGCAATATATAAAGTAGCTCGAAATTGAATGTTAAAGTTCTGAGCAAAGTCAAACGACAATAACTTTTTACTCGGATGTCGGATTGAGTCATGTAATATATCGAGATGCTCAAAATTGAATACCGAAGCTCTGAGCAAATTCAAAGGACAATAACTTTTTACACAGATGTGTGATTGAGTCCCGTAATATATCGAGACGCTCGAAATTGAATGTTAAATCTGTCAACCAATTCAAACGACAATAACTTTTTACTCGGATGTCTGATTGAGTCCCGTAATATATCGAGACGCTCGAAATTGAATATTGACGCCCAGAGCAAATTCAAATGACAATAACTTTTTACTCGGATGTCTGATTCAGTCCCGTAATATATAAAGACGCTCGAAATTGAATGATAAAGTTCTGAGCAAAGTCAAACGACAATAACTTTTTACTCGGATGTCGGATTGAGTCATATAATATATCGAGATGCTCGAAATTGAATACCGAAGATCTGAGCATATTCAAACGTCAATAACTTTTTACACGGATGTCTGATTGAGTACCGTAATATATAGAGACGCTCGCAATTGAATGTTGAATCTCTGAACAAATTCAAACGACAATAACTTTTTACTCGGATGTCTGATTGAGTCCCGTAGTATATCGAGACGCTCGAAATTGAATACCGAAGCTCTGATCAAATTCAAACGACAATTAATTTTTACTAGGATGTCTTATTGAGTCCCGTAATATATCGAGACGCTCGAAATCGAATGTTGAATCTCTGAGCAAATTCAAACGACAATAACTTTTTACTCGGATCTCTGATTGAGTTCCGTAATATATCGAGACGCTCGAAATTGAATGTTGAAGCTCAGAGAAAATTCATACGACAATAACTTTTTACTCGGATGTCTGATTGAGACCCGAAATATATAAAGACGCTCGAAATTGAATGTTGAATCTCTGAACAAATTCAAACGACAATAACTTTTTACTCGGATGTCTGATTGAGTCCCGTAGTATATCGAGACGCTCGAAATTGAATACCGAAGCTCTGATCAAATTCAAACGACAATTAATTTTTACTAGGATGTCTTATTGAGTCCCGTAATATATCGAGACGCTCGAAATTGAATGTTGAATCTCTGAGCAAATTCAAACGACAATAACTTTTTACTCGGATGTCTGATTGAGTCCCGTAATATATCGAGACGCTCGAAATTGAATATTGACGCTCAGAGCAAATTCAAATGACAATAACTTTTTTCTCGGATGTCTGATTGAGTCCCGTAATATATCGAGACGCTCGAAATTGAATGTTGAAGCTCAGAGCAAATTCAAACGACAATAACTTTTTACTCGGATGTCTGATTGAGTCCCGTAATATATAAAGATGCTCGAAATTGAATGTTAAAGTTCTGAGCAAAGTCAAACGACAATAACTTTTTACTCGGATGTCGGATTGAGTCATGTAATATATCGAGATGCTCAAAATTGAATACCGAAGCTCTAAGCAAATTCAAAGGACAATAACTTTTTACACGGATGTGTGATTGAGTCCCGTAATATATCGAGACGCTTGAAATTGAATGTTGAATCTGTCAACCAATTCAAACGACAATAACTTTTTACTCGGATGTCTGATTGAGTCCCGTAATATATAAAGACACTCGAAATTGAATGATAAAGTTATGAGCAAAGTCAAACGACAATAACTTTTTACTCGGATGTCTGATTGAGTCTCGTTATATATCGAGACGCTCGAAATTGAATGTTGAATCTCTCAACAAATTCAAACGACCATAACTTTTTACTCGGATGTCTGATTGAGTCCCGTAATATATCGAGACGCTCGAAATTGAATGTTGAATCTCTGAACCAATTCAAACGACAATAACCTTTTACTCGGATGTCTGATTGAGTCTCGTAATATATCGAGACGCTCGAAATTGAATGTTGAAGCTCAGAGCAAATTCAAACGACAATAACTTTTTACTCGGATGTCTGATTGAGTCCCGTAATATATTGAGACGCTCGAAATTGAATGTTGATGCTCAGAGCAAATTCAAACGACAATAAGTTTTTACTCGGATGTCTGATAGAGTCCCGTAATATATCGGGATGCTCGAAATTGAATGTTGAAGCTCAGAGCAAATTCAAAGGACAATAACTTTTTACTCGGATGTCTGATTGAGTCCCGTAATATATCAAGACGCTCCAAATTGAATTTTAATGTTCTGAGAAAAGTCAAACGACAATAACTTTTTACTCGGATGTCTGATTGAGTCCCGCAATATATAAGGACGCTCGAAATTGAATGTTAAAGTTCTGAGCAAAGTCAAACGACAATAACTTTTTACTCGGATGTCGGATTGAGTCATGTAATATATCGAGAGGCTGAAAATTGAATACCGAAGCTCTGAGCAAATTCAAAGGACAATAACTATTTACACGGATGTCTGATTGAGTCCCGTAATATATCGAGACGCTCGAAATTGAATGTTGAATCTCTGAACAAATTCAAACGACCATAACTTTTTACTCGGATGTCTGATTGAGTCCCGTAATATATCGAGACGCTCGAAATTGAATGTTGAAGCTCAGAGAAAATTCATACGACAATAACTTTTTACTCAGATGTCTGATTGAGTCCCGAAATATATAAAGACGCTCGAAATTGAATGTTGAATCTCTGAACAAATTCAAACGACAATAACTTTTTACTCGGATGTCTGATTGAGTCCCGTAGTATATCGAGACGCTCGAAATTGAATACCGAAGCTCTGATCAAATTCAAACGACAATTAATTTTTACTAGGATGTCTTATTGAGTCCCGTAATATATCGAGACGCTCGAAATTGAATGTTGAATCTCTGAGCAAATTCAAACGACAATAAATTTTTACTCAGATGTCTGATTGAGTCCCGTAATATATAAAGACGCTCGAAATTGAATGTTAAAGTTCTGAGCAAAGTCCAACGACAATAACTTTTTACTCGGATGTCGGATTGAGTCATGTAATATATCGAGATGCTCGAAATTGAATACCGAAGCTCTGAGAAAATTCAAAGGACAATAACTTTTTACACGGATGTGTGATTGAGTCCCGTTATATATCGAGACGCTCGAAATTGAATGTTGAATCTCTGAACCAATTCGGACGACAATAACTTTTTACTCGGCTGTCTGATTGAGTCCCGTAATATATGGAGACGCTCGAAATTGAATGTTGAAGCTCAAAGCAAATTCAAACGACAATAAATTTTTACTCGGATGTCTGATTGAGTCCCGTAATATATAAAGACACTCGAAATTGAATGCTAAAGTTCTGAGCAAAGTCAAACGACAATAACTTTTTACTCGGATGTCGGATTGAGTCATGTAATATATCGAGATGCTCGAAATTGAATACCGAAGCTCTGAGCAAATTCAAAGGACAATAACTTTTTACACGGATGTGTGATTGAGTCCCGTAATATATCGAGACGCTCGAAATTGAATATTGAATCTCTGAACCAATTCAAACGACAATAACTTTTTACTCGGCTGTCTGATTGAGTCCCGTAATATATCGAGACGCTCGATATTGAATGTTGAAGCTCAGAGCAAATTCAAACGACAATAACTTTTTACTCGGATGTCTGATTGAGTCCCGTAATATATAAAGACACTCGAAATTGAATGTTAAAGTTCTGAGCAAAGTCAAACGACAATAACTTTTTACTCGGATGTCGGATTGAGTCATGTAATATATCGAGAGGCTCAAAATTGAATACCGAAGCTCTGAACAAATTCAAAGGACAATAACTTTTTTACACGGATGTGTGATTGAGTCCCGTAATATATCGAGACGCTCGAAATTGAATGTTGAATCTCTGAACCAATTCAAACGACAATTACTTTTTACCCGGCTGTCTGATTGAGTCCCGTAATATATCAAGACGCTCGAAATTGAATGTTGAATCTCTGAACCAATTCAAACGACAATAACCTTTTACTCAGATGTCTGATTGAGTCTCGTAATATATCGAGACGCTCGAAATTGAATGTTGAAGCTCAGAGTAAATTCAAACGAGAATAACTTTTTACTCGGATGTCTGATTGAGTCCCGTAATATATTGAGACGCTCAAAATTGAATATTGACGCTCAGAGCAAATTCAAACGACAATAACTTTTTACTCGGATGTCTGATAGAGTCCTGTAATATATCGGGATGCTCGAAATTGAATGTTGAAGCTCAGAGCAAATTCAAACGACAATAACTTTTTACTTGGATGTCTGATTGAGTCCCGTAATATAACAAGACGCTCCAAATTGAATTTTAATGTTCTGAGAAAAGTCAAACAACAATAACTTTTTACTCGAATGTCTGATTGAGTCCCATAATATATCAAGACGCTCAAAATTTAATATTGAAGCTCTGGGCAAATTCAAATGACAATAACTTTTTACACGGATGTCTGATTGAGTCCCGTAATATATCGGGATGCTCAGAATTGAATGTTGAGGCTCAGAGCAAATTCAAACGACAATAACTTTTTACTCGGATGTCTGATTGAGTCCCGTAATATATTGAGACGCTCGAAATCGAATGTTGACGCTCAGAGCAAATTCAAACGACCATAACTTTTTACTCGGATGTTTGATAGAGTCCCTTAACATATCGGGATGCTCGAAATTGAATGTTGAAGCTCAGAGCAAATTCAAACGACAATAACTTTTAACTTGGATGTCTGATTGAGTCCCGTAATATATCAAGACGCTCCAAGTTGAATTTTAATGTTCTGAGAAAAGTCAAACGACAATAACTTTTTACTCGAATGTCTGATTGAGTCCCATAATATATCAAGACGCTCAAAATTTAATATTGAAGCTCTGGGCAAATTCAAATGACAATAACTTTTTACACGGATGTCTGATTGAGTCCCGTAATATATCGGGATGCTCGGAATTGAATGTTGAGGCTCACAGATTATTCAAACGACAATAACTTTTTACTCGGATGTCTCATTGAGTCCCGTAATATATAAAGACGCTCGAAATTGAATTTTAATGTTATGAGCAAAGTCAAACGACAATAACTTTTTACTCGGATGTCGGATTGAGTCATGTAATATATCGAGATGCTCGAAATTGAATACCGAAGCTCTGAACAAATTCAAAGGACAATAACTTTTTACACGGATGTGTGATTGAGTCCCGTAATATATCGAGACGCTCGAAATTGAATGTTGAATCTCTGAACCAATTCAAACGATAATAACCTTTTACTCGGATGTCTGATTGAGTCTCGTAATTTATCGAGACGCTCGAAATTGAATGTTAAAGCTCAGAGCAAATTCAAACGACAATAACTTTTTACTCGGATGTCTGATTGAGTCCCGTAATATATTGAGACGCTCGAAATTGAATATTGACGCTCAAAGCAAATTCAAACGACAATAACTTTTTACTCGGATGTCTGATAGAGTCCCGTAATATATCGGGATGCTCGAAATTGAATGTTGAAGCTCAGAGCAAATTCAAACGACAATAACTTTTTACTTGGATGTCTGATTGAGTCCCGTAATATATCGAGACGCTCGAAATTGAATTTTAATGTTCTTAGAAAAGTCAAACGACAATAACTTTTTACTCGAATGTCTGATTGAGTCCCATAATATATCAAGACGCTCAAAATTTAATATTGAAGCTCTGGGCAAATTCAAATGACAATAACTTTTTACACGGATGTCTGATTGAGTCCCGTAATATATCGGGATGCTCGGAATTGAATGTTGAGGCTCACAGATTATTCAAACGACAATAACTTTTTACTCGGATGTCTCATTGAGTCCCGTAATATATAAAGACGCTCGAAATTGAATGTTAAAGTTCTGAGCAAAGTCAAACGACAATAACTTTTTACTCGGATGTCGGATTGAGTCATGTAATATATCGAGATGCTCGAAATTGAATACCGAATCTCTGAGCAAATTCAAAGGACAATAACTTTTTACACGGATGTGTGATTGAGTCCCGCAATATATCGAGACGCTCGAAATTGAATGTTGAATCTCTCAACAAATTCAAACGACAATAACTTTTTACTCGGATGTCTGATTGAGTCCCGTAATATATTGAGACACTCGAAATTGAATACCGAAGCTCTTAGCAAATTCAAACGACAATTAATTTTTACTCGGATGTCTGATTGAGTCCTGTTGTATATCGAGACGCTCGTAATTGAATGTTGAAGCTCTGAGGAAATTCAAACGACAATAACTTTTTACTCGGATGTCTGATTTAGTCCCGTAATATATCGAGACGCTCGAAATTGAATGTTGAAGGTCAGAGAAAATTCAAACGACAATAACTTTTTACTCGGATGTCTGATTGAGTCCCGCAATATATAAAGACGCTCGAAATTGAATGTTAAAGTTCTGAGCAAAGTCAAACGACAATAACTTTTTACTCGGATGTCGGATTGAGTCATGTAATATATCGAGATGCTCGAAATTGAATACCGAAGATCTGAGCAAATTCAAACGTCAATAACTTTTTAGACGGATGTCTGATTGAGTCCCGAAATATATAGAGATGCTCGAAATTGAATGTTGAATCTCTGAACAAATTCAAACGACAATAACCTTTTACTCGGATGTCGGATTGAGTCATGTAATATATCGAGACGCTCGAAATTGAATGTTGAATCTCTGAACAAATTCAAACGTCAATAACTTTTTACACGGATGTCTGATTGAGTCCCGTAATATATAGAGACGCTCGAAATTGAATGTTGAATCTCTGAACAAATTCAAACGACAATAACTTTTTACTCAGATGTCTGATTGAGTCCCGTAATATATCGAGATGCTCGAAATTGAATACTGAAGCTCTGAGCAAATTTAAATGACAATAACTTTATACTCGGATGTCTGATTGAGTCCCGTAATATATCAAGATGCTCGAAATTTAATGTTGAAGTTCTGAGCAAAGTGTAACGACAATAACTTTTTACTCGGATGTCTGATTCAGTCCCGTAATATATCGAGACGCTAGAAATTGAATACTGAGCTCTGAGCAAATTCAAACGACAATAACTTTTTACTCGGATGTCGGATGAGACACGTAATATATCGAGATGCTAGAAATTGAATGTTAAAGCTCTGAGCAAATTCAAACGACAATAACATTTTACTCGGATGTCGGATTGAGTCACGTAATATAAAAGATGCTAGAAATTGAATTTCAAAGATCTGAGCAAATTCAAAGGACAATAACTTTTTACTCGGATGTCTGATTGAGTCCCGTAATATATCGAGACGCTCGAAATTGAATGTTGAAGCTTAGAGCAAATTCAAACGACAATAACTTTTTACTCGGATGTCTGATTGAGTCCCGTAATATATAAAGACACTCGAAATTGAATGTTAAAGTTCTGAGCAAAGTCAAACCACAATAACAATTTACTCGAATGTCGGATTGAGTCATGTAATATATCGAGATGCTCGAAATTGAATACCGAAGATCTGAGCAAATTCAAACGACAATAACTTTTTACACGGATGTCTGATTGAGTCCCGTAATATATAGAGACGCTCCAAATTGAATGTTGAATCTCAGGACAATTTCAAATGACAATAACGTTTTACTCGGATGTCTGATTGAGTCCCGTAATATATCGAGACGCTCGAAATTGAATACCGAAGCTCTGATCAAATTCAAACGACAATTACTTTTTACTCGGATGTCTGATTGAGTCCCGTAATATATCCAGACGCTCGGAATTGAATGTTGATGCTCTGAGCAAATCCAAACGACAATAACTTTTTACTCGGATGTCTGATTGAGTCCCGTCATATATCGGGACGCTCGAAATTGAATGTTGATGCTTAGAGCAAATTCAAACGACAATAACTTTTTACACGGATGTCTGATTGAGTCCCGTAATATATATAGACGCTCGAAATTGAATGTTAAAGTTCTGAGCAAAGTCAAACCACAATAACAATTTACTCGAATGTCGGATTGAGTCATGTAATATATCGAGATGCTCGAAATTGAATACCGAAGATCTGAGCAAATTCAAACGACAATAACTTTTTGCACGGATGTCTGATTGAGTCCCGTAATATATAGAGACGCTAGAAATTGAATGTTGAAGCTTTGAGAAAATTCAAACGATAATAACTTTTTACTCGGATGTCCGATTGAGTCACGTAATATATCAAGATGCTAGAAATTGAATACCAAAGCTTCGCGCAAATTCAAACAACAATAACCTTTTACTCAGATGTCTGATTGAGTCCCGCAATATATCGAGACACTCGAAATTGAATGTTGATTCTCTGAGCAAATTCAAACGACAATAACTTTTTACTCGGATGTCTGATTGAGTCCCATAATATTTCGAGACGCTCGAAATTGAATGTTGAATCTCTGAGCAAATTCAAACGACAATAACATTTTACTCGAATGTCTGATTGACTCCCGCAATATATCGGGATTCTCGAAATTTAATGTTGACGCTCAGAGCAAATTAAAAGACAATAACTTTTTACTCGGATGTCTGATTGAGTCCCGTAATATATCAAGATGCTCGAAATTGAATGTTGAAGTTCTGAGCAAAGTCAAACAACAATAACTTTTTACTCGGATGTCTGATTCAGTCCCGTAATATATCGAGACGCTCGGAATTGAATGTTAAAGCTCTGAGCAAATTCAAACGACAATAACATTTTACTCGGATGTCGGATTGAGTCACGTAATATATAAAGATGCTAGAAATTGAATTTCGAAGATCTTAGCAAATTCAAATGACAATAACTTTTTACTCGGATGTCTGATTGAGTCCCGTAATATATCGACACGCTCGAAATTGAATGTTGAAGCTTAGAGCAAATTCAAACGACCATAACTTTTTACTCGGATGTTTGATTGAGTCCTGTAATATATAAAGATGCTCGAAATTGAATGATAAAGTTCTGAGCAAAGTCAAATGACAATAGCTTTTTACTCGGATGTCGGATTGAGTCATGTAATATATCGAGATGCTCGAAATTTAGTACCGAAGCTCTGAGCAAATTCAAACGACAATAACTATTTACTCGGATGTCTGATTGAGTCCCGTAATATATCGAGACGCTCGAAATTGAATGTTGAAGCTCTGAGCAAATTCAAACGACAATAACATTTTACTCGGATGTCGGATTGAGTCACGTAATATATAAAGATGCTAGAAATTGAATTTCGAAGCTCTGAGCAAATTCAAACGAGAATAACTTTTTACTCGGATGTCTGACTGAGTCCCGTAATATATACAGACGCTCGAAATTGAATGTTAAAGTTCTGAGCAAAGTCAAACGATAATAACCTTTTACTAGGATGTCTGATTGAGTTTCTTAATATATCGAGACGCTCGAAATTGAATACCGAAGCTCTTAGCAAATTCAAACGACAATTACTTTTTACTCGGATGTCTGATTGAGTCCCGTAATATATCGAGACGCTCATAATTGAATGTTGAAGCTCTGAGCAAATTCAAACGACAATAAATTTTTACTCGGATGTCTGATTGAGTCCAGTAATATATCGAGACGCTCGAAATTGAATACCGAAGCTCTGATCAAATTCAAACGACAATTACTTTTTACTCGGATGTCTGATTGAGTCTCGTAATATATCCAGACGCTCGGAATTGAATGTTGAAGCTCTGAGCAAATTCAAACGACAATAACTTTTTATTCGGATGTCTGATTGAGTCCCGTAATATATCGAGACGCTCGAAATTGAATGTTGAAGCTCAGAGCAAATTCAAACGACAATAACTTTTTACTCGGATGTCTGATTGAGTCCCGTAAAATATAAAGACACTCGAAATTGAATGTTAAAGTTCTGAGCAAAGTCAAACAACAATAACTTTTTACTCGGATGTCTGATTCAGTCCCGTAATATATCGAGACGCTCGGAATTGAATGTTAAAGCTCTGAGCAAATTCAAACGACAATAACATTTTACTCGGATGTCGGATTGAGTCACGTAATATATAAAGATGCTAGAAATTGAATTTCGAAGATCTTAGCAAATTCAAATGACAATAACTTTTTACTCGGATGTCTGATTGAGTCCCGTAATATATCGACACGCTCGAAATTGAATGTTGAAGCTTAGAGCAAATTCAAACGACCATAACTTTTTACTCGGATGTTTGATTGAGTCCTGTAATATATAAAGATGCTCGAAATTGAATGATAAAGTTCTGAGCAAAGTCAAATGACAATAGCTTTTTACTCGGATGTCGGATTGAGTCATGTAATATATCGAGATGCTCGAAATTTAGTACCGAAGCTCTGAGCAAATTCAAACGACAATAACTATTTACTCGGATGTCTGATTGAGTCCCGTAATATATCGAGACGCTCGAAATTGAATGTTGAAGCTCTGAGCAAATTCAAACGACAATAACATTTTACTCGGATGTCGGATTGAGTCACGTAATATATAAAGATGCTAGAAATTGAATTTCGAAGCTCTGAGCAAATTCAAACGAGAATAACTTTTTACTCGGATGTCTGACTGAGTCCCGTAATATATACAGACGCTCGAAATTGAATGTTAAAGTTCTGAGCAAAGTCAAACGATAATAACCTTTTACTAGGATGTCTGATTGAGTTTCTTAATATATCGAGACGCTCGAAATTGAATACCGAAGCTCTTAGCAAATTCAAACGACAATTACTTTTTACTCGGATGTCTGATTGAGTCCCGTAATATATCGAGACGCTCATAATTGAATGTTGAAGCTCTGAGCAAATTCAAACGACAATAAATTTTTACTCGGATGTCTGATTGAGTCCAGTAATATATCGAGACGCTCGAAATTGAATACCGAAGCTCTGATCAAATTCAAACGACAATTACTTTTTACTCGGATGTCTGATTGAGTCTCGTAATATATCCAGACGCTCGGAATTGAATGTTGAAGCTCTGAGCAAATTCAAACGACAATAACTTTTTATTCGGATGTCTGATTGAGTCCCGTAATATATCGAGACGCTCGAAATTGAATGTTGAAGCTCAGAGCAAATTCAAACGACAATAACTTTTTACTCGGATGTCTGATTGAGTCCCGTAAAATATAAAGACACTCGAAATTGAATGTTAAAGTTCTGAGCAAAGTCAAACCACAATAACAATTTACTCGAATGTCGGATTGAGTCATGTAATATATCGAGATGCTCGAAATTGAATACCGAAGATCTGAGCAAATTCAAACGACAATAACTTTTTGCACGGATGTCTGATTGAGTCCCGTAATATATAGAGACGCTAGAAATTGAATGTTGAAGCTTTGAGAAAATTCAAACGATAATAACTTTTTACTCGGATGTCTGATTGAGTCCCGTAATATATCGAGACGCTCGAAATTGAATACCAAAGCTCTGATCAAATTCAAACGACAATAACTTTTTACTCGGATGTCTGATTCAGTCCCGTAATATATCGAGACGCTCGGAATTGAATGTTGAAGCTCTCAGCAAATTCAAACAACAATAAATTTTTACTCAGATGTTTGATTGAGTCCCGTAATATATCGAGACGCTCGAAATTGAATGTTGAATCTCTAAGCAAATTCAAACGACAATAACTTTTTACTCGGATGTCTGATTGACTCCCGTAATATATCGAGACGCTCGAAATTGAATGTTGAAGTTCTGAGCATAGTCAAACGACAATAACTTTTTACTCGGATGTCGGATAGAGTCATGTAATATATCGAGATGCTCGAAATTGAGTACCGAAGCTCTGAGCAAATTCAAAAGACAATAACTATTTACTCGGATGTCTGATTGAGTCCCGTAATATATCGAGACGCTCGGAATTGAATGTTGAAGCTCTGAGCAAATTCAAAGGACAATAACATTTTACTCGGATGTCGGATTGAGTCACGTAATATATAAAGATGCTAGAAATTGAATTTCGAAGCTCTGAGCAAATTCAAACGAGAATAACTTTTTACTCGGATGTTTGACTAAGTCCCGTAATATATCGAGACGCTCGTAATTGAATGTTGAAGCTCTGAGCAAATTCAAACGACAATAACATTTTACTCGGATGTCTGATTGAGTCCCGTAATATATCAAGACGCTCGAAATTAAATGTTGAAGTTCTGAGCAAAGTCAAACGACAATAACTTTTTACTCGGATGTCTGATTCAGTCCCGTAATATATCGAGACGCTCGGAATTGAATGTTGAAGCTCTCAGCAAATTCAAACAACAATAACTTTTTACTCGGATGTTTGATTGAGTCCCGTAATATATCGAGACGCTCAAAAATGAATGTTGAATCTCTGAGCAAATTCAAACGACAATAACTTTTTACTCGGATGTCTGATTGAGTCCCGTAATATATCGAGACACTCGAAATTGAATGTTGAATCTCTGAGCAAATTCAAACGACAATAACTTTTTACTCGGATGTCTGATTGAGTCCCATAATATATTGAGACGCTCGAAATTGAATGCTGAATCTCTGAGAAAATTCAAACGACAATAACTTTTTACTCGGATATCTGATTGAGTCCCGTAATATATCGAGACGCTCGTATTTGAATGTTAATGCTCAGAGCAAATTCAAACGACAATAACGTTTTACTCGGATGTCTGATTGAGTCCCGTAATATATCGAGGCACTCGTAATTGAATATTGACGTTCAGAGCAAATTCAAACGACAATAACTTTTTACTCGGATATCTAATTGAGTCCCGTAATATATAGAGACGATCGAAATTGAATGTTGAATCTCTGAATAAATTCAAACGACAATGACTATTTACTCGGATGTTTGATTGAGTCCCGTAATATATCGAGACGCTCGAAATTGAATACCGAAGCTCTGATCAAATTCAAACGACAATAACTTTTTACTCGGATGTCTGATTGAGTCCCGTAATATATCGAGACGCTAGGAATTGAATGTTGAAGCTCTCAGCAAATTCAAACAACAATAACTTTTTACTCGGATGTCTGATTGAGTCCCGTAATATATCGAGACGCTCAAAATTGAATGTTGAATCTCTCAGAAAATTCAAACGACAATAAATTTTTACTCGGATGTCTCATTTAGTCCCGAAATATATCGAGACTCACGAAATTGAATGTTGACGCTGAGGGCAAATTATAAGACAATAACTTTTTACTCGGATGTCTTACTAAGTCCCGTAATATATCGAGACGCTCGATATTGAATACCGAAGCTCTGAGCAAATTCAAACGACAATAACTTTTTACTCGGATGTCTGATTGAGTCCCGAAATATATCGAGACGCTCGAAATTGAATGTTGAAGCTCTGAGCAAATTCAAACGACAATAACATTTTACTCGGATGTCGGATTGAGTCACGTAATATATAAAGATGCTAGAAATTGAATTTCGAAGCTCTGAGCAAATACAAACGACAATAACTTTTTACTCGGATGTCTGACTGAGTCCCGTAATATATCGAGACTCTCGAAATTGAATGTTGACGCTCAGAGCAAATTAAAAGACAATAACTTTTTACTCGGATGTCTGATTGAGTCCCGTAATATATCAAGACGCTCGAAATTAAATGTTGAAGTTCTGAGCAAAGTCAAACGACAATAACTTTTTACTCGGATGTCTGATTCAGTCCCGTAATATATCGAGACGCTCGGAATTGAATGTTGAAGCTCTCAGCAAATTCAAACAACAACAACTTTTTACTCGGATGTTTGATTGAGTCCCGTAATATATCGAGACGCTCGAAATTGAATGTTGAATCTCTGAGCAAATTCAAACGACAATAACTTTTTACTCAGATGTCTGATTGAGTCCCGTAATATATCGAGACGCTCGAAATTGAATGTTGAAGTTCTGAGCAAACTCAAATGACAATAACATTTTACTCGGATGTCGGATTGAGTCACGTAATATATAAAGATGCTAGAAATTGAATTTTGAAGCTCTGAGCAAATTCAAACGAGAATAACTTTTTACTCGGATGTCTGACTGAGTCCCGTAATATATCGAGACGCTCGTAACTGAATGATGAATCTCTGAGCAAATTCAAATGACAATAACTTTTTACTAGGATGTCTGATTGAGTCCCGTAATATATCGAGACGCTCGATATTGAATACCGAAGCTCTGATCAAATTCAAACGACAATAACTTTTTACTCGGATGTCTGATTCAGTCCCGTAATATATCGAGACGCTCGGAATTGAATATTTTAGCTCTCAGCAAATTCAAACAATAATAACTTTTTACTCGGATGTCTGATTGAGTCCCGTAATATATCGAGACACTCGAAATTGAATGTTGAATCTCTAAGCAAATTCAAACGACAATAACTTTTTACTCGGATTTCTGATTGAGTCCCATAATATATCGAGACGCTCGAAATTGAATGTTGAATCTCTGAGAAAATTCAAACGACAATAACTTTTTACTCAGATATCTGATTGAGTCCCGTAATATATCGAGACGCTCGTAATTGAATGTTGATGCTCAGAGCAAATTCAAACGACAATAACGTTTTACTCGGATGTCTGATTGAGTCCCGTAATATATCGAGACACTAATAATTGAATGCCGAAGATCTGAGCAAATTCAAATGACAATAACTTTTTACACGGATGTCTGATTGAGTCCCATAATATATCGAGACGCTCGAAATTGAATACCGAAGCTCTGATCAAATTCAAGCGACAATTACTTTTTACACGAATGTCTCATTGAGTCCCGTAATATATCGAGACGCTCGGAATTGAATTTTGAAGCTCAGAGCAAATTCAAACGACAATAACTATTTACTCGGATGTCTGATTGAGTCCCGTAATATATCAAGACGCTCGAAATTGAATGTTGAAGCTCAGAGCAAATTCAAACGACAATAACTTTTTTCTCGGATGTCTGATTGAGTCCCGTAATATATAAAGACACTCGAAATTGAATGTTATTGTTTTGAGCAAAGTCAAACGACAATAACTTTTTACTCGGATGTCGGATTGAGTCATGTAATATATCGAGATGCTCGAAATTGAATACCGAAGATCTAAGCAAATTCAAACGACAATAACTTTTTACACGGATTTCTTATTGGGTCCCGTCATATATCGAGACGCTCGGAATTGAATGTTGAAGCTCTGAGCAAATCCAAACGACAAAAGTTTTTACTCGGATGTCTGATTGAGTCCCGTCCTATATCGAGAAGCTCGAAATTGAATGTTGAGCTCAGAGAAAATTCAAACGACAATAACTTTTTACTCGGATGTCTGATTGAGTCCCGTAATTTATACAGATGCTCGAAATTGAATGTTAAAGTTCTGAGCAAAGTCAAACGACAATAACTTTTTACTCGGATGTCCGATTGAGTCCCGTAATATATCGAGACGCTCGGAATTGAATACCGAAGCTCTGAGAAAATTCAAACGACAATTGCTTTTTACACGGATGTCCGATTGAGTCCCGTAATATATCGAGACGCTCGAAATTGAATGTTGAATCTTTGAGGAAATTAAAACGACAATAACTTTTTTCTCGGATGTCAGATTGAGTCATGTAATATATCGAGACGCTCAGAATTGAATGTTGAAGCTCTCAGCAAATTCAAACGACAATAACTTTTTACTCGGATGTGTGATTGAGTCCCGTAATATATAAAGACGCTCGAAATTGAATGTTAAAGTTCTGAGCAAAGTCAAACGACAATAACTTTTTACTCGGATGTCGGATTGAGTCATGTAATATATCCAGATGCTCGAAATTGAATACTGAAGATTTGAGCAAATTCAAACGACAATAACTCTTTACACGGATGTCTGATTGAGTCTTGAAATATATAGAGACGCTAGAAATTGAATGTTGAAGCTTTGAGAAAATTCAAACGATAATAACTTTTTACTCGGATGTCCGATTGAGTCACGTAATATATCAAGATGCTAGAAATTGAATACCAAAGCTCTGAGCAAATTCAAACGACAATATCTTCTTACTCGGATGTCTGATTGAGTCCCGTAATATATCGAGACACTCGAAATTGAATGTTGATTCTCTGAGCAAATTCAAACGACAATAACTTTTTACTCGGATGTGTGATTGAGTCCCATAATATATCGAGACGCTCGAAATTGAATGTTGAATCTCTGAGCAAATTCAAACGACAATAACTTTTTACTCGGATGTCTGATTGAGTCCCATTATATATCGAGATGCTCGGAATTGAATGTTGAAGCTCTCAGCAAATTCAAACAACAATAACTTTTTACTCGTATGTATGATTGAGTCCTGCAACATATCGAGACACTCGAAATTGAATGTTGAATCTCTGAGCAAATTCAAACGACAATAACGTTTTACTCGGATGTCTGATTGAGTCCCGTAATATATCGAGACGCTCGAAATTGAATGTTGAAGCTCAGGGCAAATTCAAACGACAATAACTTTTTACAAGGTTGTCTGATTTAGTCCCGTAATATATCCAGACGCTAGAAATTGAATGTTGAAGCTTTGAGCAAATTCAAACGATAATAACTTTTTACTCGGATGTCCGATTGAGTCACGTAATATATCAAGATGCTAGAAATTGAATGTTGAATCTCTCAACCAATTCAAACGACAAATACTTTTTACTCGGATGTCTGATTGAGTCCCGTAATATATCGAGACACTCGGAATTGAATGTTGAATCTGTGAGCAAATTCAAACGACAATAACTTTTGACTCGGATATCTGATTGAGTCCCGTAATATATAAAGACGCTCGAAATTGAAGGTTAAAGTTCTGAGCAAAGTCAAACGACAATAACTTTTTACTCGGATGTCGGATTGAGTCACGTAATATATGAAGATGCTAGAAATTGAATTTCGAAGCTCTGCGCAAATTCGAACGACAATAACTTTTTACTCGGGTGTCTGATTGAGTCCCGTAATATATTGAGACTCTCGAAATTGAATGTTGACGCTTGTGGCGTCCCTAAATTAATGACTGGTTTAATAGTAATAATTCAAATAACAAAAACCATGGTAATTTTTTTTTTCTTTTCTTTTTCATTTCTTTCTCTTTTCACCATAACTAGGTCTAGAAGGAAAATCCTCACTATAAAGTCCTGAATGGCCAGTTCACAACTCTATTCGGAGTCATTTCTTTCTTACCGCTCACAATTTTCTAAATTATTTTGCTGTTTCAAAAGGAAGAATATACCAGCCATTACTTTAGGTCGTCACGTGAAAATAAAAGGATAAAATACGGTTGATAAACTCTTTTACAAATAAAGTTGCTAACCCTTTCTTTTCAAATAACAAGATCGATCATAGATGCATTCATCATTTAAAGCTGTCCAAAATATGGGAGTTTTACAAAATATATATAGTGTCATCCAGAGCAAAGGTGTCCATAGTGGTGGCTTCAGCCACATGTATACAATCATCAAATTCCTATACATCAGGTCTACCCATACAAAAACAAAAGAGTAAACCTAACAGTCAGTCCTAGATACACCCACCCTCAAAAAGTATACAAAACTAATCCAAAAAGCTGTCCACTAGGATGAAGAGCCTTCGCTGATCGCCATCTCCCTCGGGCCACTATCCTCCGTAGAGTCTGCCTCAGATGCCGACATGACTTCCTCGGGAGAATCCACTTCAAGAAGTGGATCCTCATCACCCTCTAGAAAGTCAAGGGCATCCACAGCAGGCTCAGGAGGTAGCTCCTCCAGGTTCTCCTCAGGGTCTTCCTCGGATGACGTTACCTCGATCACTTGAACGGGCTCCACTAGACGATATGGTGTAGGCGTGGGTAGTATCCACTCCACAGTGCGCTGAAGCGTCCGTGCAGGTTCATCTGGATGCACCAAAGAAGTAGCCGTGAATCGAATGGTGCCCCGAAATCGGCACCTCGTGTTGCCTTCGAGGGTCTCCCAAGCTCCCTCTAGGCACTCCATCTCTACTCGATCACGGATTAGCTGCGCCGCCATCACGATCTACAAGAAAGAAGAGAAAGGGGTAGACTCTTTCACAAGAATCTAACTGCGCTGCACACAATCTGTCTCATAACCACTACATGCAAGTAAAAGGGGTATTTTAAGGCTTTCCATCTCTGGTAATCGATTACACAACCTTGGTAATCGATTACCAGAGGCTGAACTTGAATTACACAGCCTCAGGACATGAAATATGCAATAATACACTGTGTAATCGATTACACATGCCTGGTAATCGATTACCAGTGACCCATTCCTCTGTGTAATGGATTACACAGGCTGGTAATCGATTACCAGAGGCTCCCTAAGTTTCCTGACTTCGTTTTTAAGCCTGGTAATCGATTACACCCCTTGGTAATCGATTACCAGAGACCATCTTAGCCTCCTGTCTTCATTTTTAAGCCTTGTAATCGATTACCCACCCTTGGTAATCGATTACCAGAGACCATATCTCACATATCAATCAAGTTTCACAGCTGGCCAGCCACCACAAGCCTCCTTGCTTTGTGGTCTTTGTTCCTTTTATCTGTTGACTGCCAGGAGCTCGCCTGCTTAGGTACATCACAGGTTCTCACTGACCGACTATGCCCGGGTTGGGTCGGGATTGGTCAAGCTTGGTTTTGGGCAATAGCACCCCACCTGACGTCCCCAAGGTCTCCTGACCCCCGCGACATATCTCCAGGTACCACTCTGTGGTCAACAATAAAAGCAGGAAGTTTCACCCTTCAACACTTCCTCATCTCAAGCTTGTAGGATTATGGGGTACCCATCACATGTGGTACTAGGTGGCGGTCGGGCGATGGTGCACAACAAGTTTTCCACATCCACAATGCGCGCATAAACCCACCATCCCCTGTTGCCCACCTCCAACTGAGCTCACGTACTCCCACGTAGCCCATATCCTCGTTTCTCTCAACACCGGGTCCCCATCAATCCTCCCAAGCTTCCACAACATCCAAGCAAAACAACATTCAAACAGCACAAGCTATCACAGCCAAGCAAAACAGGGCAAAGGCAGAAAACTCTGCTCAACACACTAACCACAATCACAGCTTTTCTCACTTAAAGACCCCAGTAACAATTCCTTCGATCCAATTCGTTAACCGTTGGATCGACTCCAAAATTTTACTGGAAGTCTATAGTGCATAAGCCTACATTTTGACCGTTGGGATCTACTAGCAAACATCCAGAACTCATTCTACATTACTCTTTCCACAACCAGCAAATACATGGATTTTTCTGCACTTGTGCAAAATTCTGCTGCACAATTTTACAGCAAAATCTGCACAAAGAGCATATTTCGAAAACCACACTTCCCCTCATCCAATCTTGCCCAAATCAAATCCTACAAGTCCCAAATCATGTATCAATCATGTCTAAACCAAAATCAAGCTTTAAAGCACAGCAACATAGAATCTAGGTGTCCAAAACCCCTCATTTTAATGGATTTTCAAGGTTTGAAAAGTGAAATTTAGAATGAGGTAAATTTGAAGCAAACTCTCACCTCACACAAGTCTATAACATCAATTTAGACTTGTTCCAACTGGATTTACACCTAAAATCTCACCGAATCAAAATTTGACTCTTCAACACCCAAATTTGCCCTAGAAATGGCTCTTTGTTCACTTTGGTCATTTGTTTTTCTCTCTAGCACAGCCTAACCTTTCTCATAAGTCCTAAATGACATTTCAAGCTAGGATTAACTCACTTTAACCTCCATTTACCACAAAATTCAGACTTAGCCTTTCAACCCTCAAAGTCTCACTCTTTTTCCACTCATAACATCACATTCTCACCTTCTAACCCTAGGTTAGTTCTACCCTTCGTCTCTAACAGATTTCCATCAGCAATTTCAGCATATAAACATCACAAACATCATCACAAAAACCCTAAAACAGAATGGGTATGTTTAACTCATCCAAACATGGCAATTTCAACAAGCTTTCAACAAATGTCTTCACAAATAATCATCACACAGCAGAACCCTAGCAAGATTACCCATCATATCTCCCAAAACCCCATACCCACGAAATTTAAGAGAGAAAGAAGTCCACCCAAACCTGGATTTTCGAAGTCCCACTCGTAGCCACGCACTTCACGACTCCGGGAATGCCCTCCTTTTGCGATTTGGAGCGGAAATGAGCACCAAAGGTTGGAGCTTTGTTGGGGTTTCAATGGAGAATGGAGGAGAAGGAAAAAGCAACGTGAGGAAGAGGGAGAGCTTCTGAATTTCTGCTTTGGCTGAGTGAGGAGAGAGAAAAGCTTTTTGGTCTTATATAAAAAGGGTTTTCCCTTTTTTCCATTATTTTATTCAAGCTCTGCCACATGTCCCTATTTGATTGGAGCAAAAAGGGCCCACTTTCTCTTTTTGATTGTGACCCATACTCAGTCACAAAAGTGAGAAAAATCTGACCTTTGAAACGCTAAAATCCTGCCTCGGTTTGCGTGCCATTTCTCTGATTCCAGTTACTCTGCGTCCGCCGGGGCCAATTTTCGAAAGCAAGCAATATATATATCAAAACGCTCAGAATAAAACCCCGAGCGTGGTTCAGAGGTTGGTTTCGTTAAATTTTAAGTTGCACGCAAAACGATGATTTTTAAACTAATTAATTAAGAATTAACCCATAACCTCCCAGTTATGGATTTCTCTTCCTTAATTAGTCTAACCCGCGTATCTTGCTCCCGCTATTCTTACTCTAACCAAGAACATATATGCATATACACTGAATAATACTTATATATATAATCATTCAAAATACATCGTTTCCAAAAATTCCGGGTAGAAATTTCTAGGATGTTACAACGCTGAGGGCAAATTATAAGACAATAACTTTTTACTCGGATTGAGTCACGTAATATATGAAGATGCTAGAAATTGAATGTTGAAGCTCTGAGAAAATCCAAAGGACAATAACTTTTTATTCGGATGTCTGATTGAGTCCTGTAATATATCGAGATGCTCGAAATTGAATGTTGAAGCTCAGAGCAAATTCAAACGCAATAACTTTTTACTCGGATGTCTGATTGAGTCCCGTAATATATAAAGACGCCGAAATTGAATGTTAAAGTTCTGAGCAAATTCAAACGACAATAACTTTTTACTCGGATGTCGGATTGAGTCATGTAATATATCGAGATGCTCGAAATTGAATACCGAAGATCTGAGCAAATTCAAACGACAATAACTTTTTACACGGATGTCTGATTGAGTCCCGTAATATATCGAGACGCTCGAAATTGAATGTTGAAGCTCTGAGCAAATCCAAACGACAATAACTTTTTACTCGGATGTCTGATTGAGTCCCGTCATATATCGAGACGCTCGAAATTGAATGTTGAAGCTCAGAGCAAATTAAAATGACAATAACTTTTAACTCGGATGTCTGACTGAGTCCCGTAACATATACAGACGCTCGAAATTGAATGTTAAAGTTCTGAGCAAAGTCAAACGACAATAACTATTTACTCGGATGTCTGATTGAGTCCCGTAATATATCGAGACGCTCGAAATTGAATACCGAAGCTCTGATCAAATTCAAATGACAATAAATTTTTACTCGGATGCCTGATTGAGTCCCGTAATATATCGAGACTCTCGGAATTGAATGTTGAAGCTCTCAGCAAATTCAAACAACAATAATTTTTTACTCGTATGTCTAATTGAGTCCCGTAATATATCGAGACACTTGAAATTGAATGTTGAATCTCTAAGCAAATTCAAACGAGAATAACTTTTTACTCGGATGTCTGATTGAGTCCCATAATATATCGAGACGCTCGAAATTGAAGGTTGAATCTCTGTGAAAATTCAAACGACTATAACTTTTTACTAGGATGTCTGATTGAGTCCCGTAATATCGAGACTCTTGAAATTGAATGTTGACGCTGAGGGAAAATTAAAAGACAATAACTTTTTACTCGGATGTCTGATTGAGTCCCGTAATATATAAAGACGCTCGAAATTGAATGTTAAAGTTCTAAGCAAAGTCAAACGACAATAACTTTTTACTCGGATGTCGGATTGAGTCACGTAATATATGAAGATGCTAGAAATTGAATTTCGAAGCTCTGAGCAAATTCAAACGACAATAACTTTTTACTCGGATGTTTGATTGAGTCCCGTAATATATCGAGACTCTCGAAATTGAATGTTGACGCTGAGGGCAAATTAAAAGACAATAACTTTTTACTCGGATGTCTGATTGAGTCTCGTAATATATAAAGACGCTCGAAATTGAATGTTAAAGTTCTAAGCAAAGTCAAACGACAATAACTTTTTACTCGGATGTCAGATTGAGACACGTAATATATGAAGATGCTAGAAATTGAATTTCGAAGCTCTGAGCAAATCCAAACGACAAAAGGTTTTACTCGGATGTCTGATTGAGTCCCGTCCTATATCGAGAAGCTCGAAATTGAATGTTGAGCTCAGAGCAAATTCAAACGACAATAACTTTTTACTCGGATGTCTGATTGAGTCCCGTAATATATAGAGACGCTCGAAATTGAATGTTGAATCTCTGAACAAATTCAAACGACAATAACTTTTTACTCGGATGTCTGATTGAGTCCCGTAATATATCGAGACGCTCGATATTGAATACCGAAGATCTGAGCAAACTCAAACGACAATAACTTTTTACACGGATGTCTGATTCAGTCCCGTAATATATAGAGACGCTCGAAATTGAATGTTGAATCTCTGAACAAATTCAATCGACAATAACTTTTTTCTCGGATGTCTGATTGAGTCCCGTAATATATCGAGATGCTCGAAATTGAATACCGAAGCTCTGATCAAATTCAAACGACAATAACTTTTTACTCGGATGTCTGATTGAGTCCCGTAATATATCGAGACGCTCGATATTGAATACCGAAGCTCTGATCAAATTCAAACGACAATAACTTTTTACTCGGATGTCTGATTTAGTCCCGTTATATATCGAGACGCTCGGAATTGAATATTTTAGCTCTCAGCAAATTCAAACAATAATAACTTTTTACTCGGATGACTGATTGAGTCCCGTAATATATCGAGACACTCGAAATTGAATGTTGAATCTCTGAGCAAATTCAAACGACAATAACTTTTTACTAGGATGTCTGATTGAGTCCCATAATATATCGAGACGCTCGAAATTGAATGTTGAATCTCTGAGAAAATTCAAACGACAATAACTTTTTACTCGGATATCTGATTGAGTCCCGTAATATATCGAGACGCTCATAATTGAATGTTGATGCTCAGAGCAAATTCAAACGACAATAACGTTTTACTCGGATGTCTGATTGAGTCCCGTAATATATCGAGATACTCGTAATTGAATGCCGAAGATTTGAGAAAATTCAAATGACAATAACTTTTTACACGAATGTCTGATTGAGTCCCGAAATATATCGAGACGCTCGAAATTGAATACCGAAGCTTTGATCAAATTCAAATGACAATTACTTTTTACTCGGATGTCTCATTAAGTCCCGTAATATATCGACACGCTCGGAATTGAATGTTGAAGCTTAGAGCAAATTCAAACGACAATAACTATTTACTCGGATGTCTGATTGAGTCCCGTAATATATCAAGAAGCTCGAAATTGAATGTTGAAGCTCAGAGCAAATTCAAACGACAATAACTTTTTACTCGGATGTCTGATTGAGTCCCGTAATATATCTAGACGCTCGGAATTGAATGTTGAAGCTCTGAGCAAATCCAAACGACAAAAGTGTTTACTCGGATGTCTGATTGAGTCCCGTCCTATATCGAGAAGCTCGAAATTGAATGTTGAGCTCAGAGCAAATTCAAACGACAATAACTTTTTACTCGGATGTCTGATTGAGTCCCGTAATATATACAGATGCTCGAAATTGAATGTTAAAGTTCTGAGCAAAGTCAAACGACCATAACTTTTTACTCGGATGTCTGATTGAGTCCCGTAATATATCGAGACGCTCGAAATTGAATACCGAAGCTCTGGGCAAATTCAAACGACAATTACTTTTTACACGGATGTCCGATTGAGTCCCGTAATATATCGAGAAACTCGAAATTAAATACCGAAGCTCTGATCAAATTCAAACGACAATAACTTTTTACTTGGATGTCTGATTGAGTCCCGTAATATATCGAGACGCTCGAAATTGAATGTTGAATCTTTGAGGAAATTAAAACGACAATAACTTTTTACTCGGATGTCTGATTGAGTCCCGTAATATATAAAGACGCTCGAAATTGAATGTTAAAGTTCTGAGCAAAGTCAAACGACAATAACTTTTTACTCGGATGTCGGATTGAGTCATGTAATATATCCAGATGCTCGAAATTGAATACTGAAGATTTGAGCAAATTCAGACGACAATAACTCTTTACACGGATGTCTGATTGAGTCTTGAAATATATAGAGACGCTAGAAATTGAATGTTGAAGCTTTGAGAAAATTCGAACAATAATAACTTTTTACTCGGATGTCCGATTGAGTCACGTAATATATCAAGATGCTAGAAATTGAATACCAAAGCTCTGAGCAAATTCAAACGACAATATCTTCTTACTCGGATGTCTGATTGAGTCCCGTAATATACCGAGACACTCGAAATTGAATGTTGATTCTCTGAGCAAATTCAAACGACAATAACTTTTTACTCGGATGTATGATTGAGTCCCATTATATATCGAGACGCCTGAAATTGAATGTTGAATCTCTGAGCAAATTCAAACGACAATAACTTTTTACTCGGATGTCTGATTGAGTCCCATTATATATCGAGATGCTCGGAATTGAATGTTGAAGCTCTCAGCAAATTCAAACAACAATAACTTTTTACTCGGATGTCTGATTAAGTCCCGGAACATATCGAGACACTCGAAATTGAATGTTGAATCTCTGAGCAAATTCAAACGACAATAACGTTTTACTCGGATGTCTGATTGAGTCCCATAATATATCAAGACGCTAGAAATTGAATGTTGAAGCTTTGAGCAAATTCAAACGATAATAACTTTTTACTCGGATGTCCGATTGAGTCACGTAATATATCAAGATGCTAGAAATTGAATGTTGAATCTCTCAACCAATTCAAACGACAAATACTTTTTACTCGGATGTCTGATTGAGTCCCGTAATATATCGAGACACTCGGAATTGAATGTTGAATCTTCGAGAAAATTCAAACGATAATAACTTTTTACTCGGATGTCTGATTGAGTCCCGTAATATATAAAGACGCTCGAAATTGAAGGTTAAAGTTCTGAGCAAAGTCAAACGACAATAACTTTTTACTCGGATGTCGGATTGAGTCACGTAATATATGAAGATGCTAGAAATTGAATTTCGAAGCTCTGCGCAAATTCGAACGACAATAACTTTTTACTCGGGTGTCTGATTGAGTCCCGTAATATATCGAGACTCTCGAAATTGAATGTTGACGATGAGGGGATATTATAAGACAATAACATTTTACTCGGATGTCTGATTGAGTCCCGTAATATATAAAGACGCTCGAAATTGAATGTTAAAGTTTTGAGCAAAGTCAAACGACAATAACTTTTTACTCGGATGTTGGATTGAGTCATGTAATATATCGAGACGCTCGGAATTGAATGTTGAAGCTCTGAGAAAATCCAAACGACATTAACTTTTTACTCGGATGTCTGATGAGTCCTGTAATATATCGAGACGCTCGAAATTGAATGTTAAAGCTCTGAGCAAATCCAAAGGACAATAACTTTTTACTCGGATCTCTGATTGAGTCCTGTAATATATCGAGACGCTCGAAATTGAATGTTCAAGCTCAGAGCAAATTCAAACGCAATAACTTTTTACTCAGATGTCTGATTGAGTCCCGTAATATATAAAGACGCCGAAATTGAATGTTAATGTTCTGAGCAAATTCAAACGACAATAACTTTTTACTCGGATGTCGGATTGAGTCATGTAATATATCGAGATGCTCGAAATTGAATACCGAAGATCTGAGCAAATTCAAACGACAATAACTTTTTACACGGATGTCTGATTGAGTCCCATAATATATCGAGACGCTCGGAATTGAATGTTGAAGCTCTGAGCAAATCCAAACGACAATAACTTTTTACTCGGATGTCTGATTGAGTCCCGTCATATATCGAGACGCTCAAAATTGAATGTTGAAGCTCAGAGCAAATTCAAACGACAATAACTTTTAACTCGGATGTCTGACTAAGTCCCGTAACATATACAGACGCTCGAAATTGAATGTTAAAGTTCTGAGCAAAGTCAAACGACAATAACTTTTTACTCGGATGTCAGATTGAGTCACGTAATATATGAAGATGCTAGAAATTGAATTTCGAAGCTCTGAGCAAATTCAAACGACAATAACTTTTTACTCGGATGTTTGATTAAGTCCCATAATAAATAGAGACTCTCGAAATTGAATGTTGACGCTGAGGGCAAATTAAAAGACAATAACTTTTTACTCGGATGTCTGATTGAGTCCCGTAATATATAAAGACGCTCGAAATTGAATGTTAAAGTTCTGAGCAAAGTCAAACGACAATAACTTTTTACTCGGATGTCGGATTGGGTCATGTAATATATCGAGATACTCGAAATTGAATACCGAAGATCTGAGCAAATTCAAACGACAATAACTTTTTACACGGATGTCTGATTGAGTCCCGTAATATATAGAGACTCTCGAAATTGAATGTTGAATCTCTGAACAAATTCAAACGACAATAACTTTTTTCTTGGATGTCTGATTGAGTCCCGTAATATATCAAGATGCTCGAAATTGAATACCGAAGCTCTGATCAAATTCAAACGACAATAACTTTTTACTCGGATGTCTGATTGAGTCCCGTAATATATCGAGACGCTCGATATTGAATGCCGAAGCTCTGATCAAATTCAAACGACAATAACTTTTTACTCGGATGTCTGATTCAGTCCCGTAATATATCGAGACGCTCGGAATTGAATATTTTAGCTCTCAGCAAATTCAAACAATAATAACTTTTTACTCAGATGTCTGATTGAGTCCCGTAATATATCGAGACACTTGAAATTGAATGTTGAATCTCTGAGCAAATTCAAACGACAATAAATTTTTACTCGAATGTCTGATTGAGTCCCATAATATATCGAGACACTCGAAATTGAATGTTGAATCTCTGAGCAAATTCAAACGACAATAACTTTTTACTCGAATGTCTGATTGAGTCCCATAATATATCGAGACGCTCGAAATTGAAGGTTGAATCTCTGTAAAAATTCAAACGACTATAACTTTTTACTAGGATGTTTGATTGAGTCCCGTAATATCGAGACTCTCGAAATTGAATGTTGACGCTGAGGGCAAATTAAAAGACAATAACTTTTTACTCGGATGTCTGGTTGAGTCCCGTAATATATCGCGACACTCGAAATTGAAGGTTGAATCTCTTAGAAAATTCAAACGACTATAACTTTTTACACGGATGTCTGATTGAGTCCCGTAATATATCGAGACTCTCGAAATTGAATGTTGACGCTGAGGGCAAATTAAAAGACAATAACTTTTTACTCGGATGTCTGATTGAGTCCCATAATATATATAGACGCTCGAAATTGAATGTTAAAGTTCTAAGCAAAGTCAAACGACAATAACTTTTTACTCAAATGTCGGATTGAGTCACGTAATATATGAAGATGCTAGAAATTGAATTTCGAAGCTCTGAGCAAATTCAAACGACAATAACTTTTTACTCGGATGTTTGATTGAGTACCGTAATATATCGAGACTCTCGAAATTGAATGTTGACGCTGAGGGCAAATTAAAAGACAATAACTTTTTACTCGGATGTCTGATTGAGTCTCGTAATATATAAAGACGCTCGAAATTGAATGTTAAAGTTCTAAGCAAAGTCAAACGACAATAACTTTTTACTCGGATGTCAGATTGAGTCACGTAATATATGAAGACGCTAGAAATTGAATTTCGAAGCTCTGAGCAAATTCAAACGACAATTACTTTTTACTCGGATGTTTGATTAAGTCCCGTAATATATCGAGACTCTCGAAATTGAATGTTGACGCTGAGGTCAAATTAAAAGACAATAACTTTTTACTCGGATGTCTGATTGTGTCCCGTAATATATAAAGACACTCGAAATTGAATGTTAAAGTTCTGAGCAAATTCAAACGACAATAACTTTTTACTCGGATGTCAAATTGGGTCATGTCATATATCGAGATACTCGAAATTGAATACCGAAGATTTGAGCAAATTCAAACGACAATAACTTTTTACACGGATGTCTGATTGAGTCCCGTAATATATATAGACGCTCGAAATTGAATGTTGAATCTCTGAACAAATTCAAACGACAATAACTTTTTACTCGGATGTCTGACTGAGTCCCGTAATATATCGAGATGCTCGAAATTGAATACCGAAGCTCTGATCAAATTCAAACGACAATAACTTTTTACTCGGATGTCTGATTGAGTCCCGTAATATATCGAGACGCTCGATATTGAATACCGAAGCTCTGATCAAATTCAAACGACAATAACTTTTTACTCGGATGTCGGATTGGGTCGTGTAATATATCGAGATATTCGAAATTGAATACCGAAGATCTGAGCAAATTCAAACGACAATAACTTTTTACACGGATGTCTGATTGAGTCCCGAAATATATAGAGACGCTCGAAATTGAATGTTGAATCTCTGAACAAATTCAAACGACAATAACTTTTTACTCGGATGTCTGATTGAGTCCCGTAATATATCGAGACGCTCGAAATTGAATACCGAAGCTCTGATCAAATTCAAACGACAATAACTTTTTACTCGGATGTCTGATTGAGTCCCGTAATATATAAAGACGCTCGAAATTGAATGTTAAAGTTCTGAGCAAAGTCAAACGACAATAACTTTTTACTCGGATGTCGGATTGGGTCATGTAATATATCGAGATACTCGAAATTGAATACCGATGATCTGAGCAAATTCAAACGACAATAACTTTTTACACGGATGTCTGATTGAGTCCCGTAATATATAGAGACTCTCGAAATTGAATGTTGAATCTCTGAACAAATTCAAACGACAATAACTTTTTTCTTGGATGTCTGATTGAGTCCCGTAATATATCAAGATGCTCGAAATTGAATACCGAAGCTCTGATCAAATTCAAACGACAATAACTTTTTACTCGGATGTCTGATTGAGTCCCGTAATATATCGAGACGCTCGATATTGAATGCCGAAGCTCTGATCAAATTCAAACGACAATAACTTTTTACTCGGATGTCTGATTCAGTCCCGTAATATATCGAGACGCTCGGAATTGAATATTTTAGCTCTCAGCAAATTCAAACAATAATAAATTTTTACTCAGATGTCTGATTGAGTCCCGTAATATATCGAGACACTTGAAATTGAATGTTGAATCTCTGAGCAAATTCAAACGACAATAAATTTTTACTCGAATGTCTGATTGAGTCCCATAATATATCGAGACACTCGAAATTGAATGTTGAATCTCTGAGCAAATTCAAACGACAATAACTTTTTACTCGAATGTCTGATTGAGTCCCATAATATATCGAGACGCTCGAAATTGAAGGTTGAATCTCTGTAAAAATTCAAACGACTATAACTTTTTACTAGGATGTTTGATTGAGTCCCGTAATATCGAGACTCTCGAAATTGAATGTTGACGCTGAGGGCAAATTAAAAGACAATAACTTTTTACTCGGATGTCTGGTTGAGTCCCGTAATATATCGCGACACTCGAAATTGAAGGTTGAATCTCTCAGAAAATTCAAACGACTATAACTTTTTACTCGGATGTCTGATTGAGTCCCGTAATATATCGAGACTCTCGAAATTGAATGTTGACGCTGAGGGCAAATTAAAAGACAATAACTTTTTACTCGGATGTCTGATTGAGTCCCATAATATATAAAGACGCTCGAAATTGAATGTTAAAGTTCTAAGCAAAGTCAAACGACAATAACTTTTTACTCAAATGTCGGATTGAGTCACGTAATATATGAAGATGCTAGAAATTGAATTTCGAAGCTCTGAGCAAATTCAAACGACAATAACTTTTTACTCGGATGTTTGATTGAGTACCGTAATATATCGAGACTCTCGAAATTGAATGTTGACGCTGAGGGCAAATTAAAAGACAATAACTTTTTACTCGGATGTCTGATTGAGTCTCGTAATATATAAAGACGCTCGAAATTGAATGTTAAAGTTCTAAGCAAAGTCAAACGACAATAACTTTTTACTCGGATGTCAGATTGAGTCACGTAATATATGAAGATGCTAGAAATTGAATTTCGAAGCTCTGAGCAAATTCAAACGACAATTACTTTTTACTCGGATGTTTGATTAAGTCCCGTAATATATCGAGACTCTCGAAATTGAATGTTGACGCTGAGGGCAAATTAAAAGACAATAACTTTTTAATCGGATGTCTGATTGTGTCCCGTAATATATAAAGACACTCGAAATTGAATGTTAAAGTTCTGAGCAAATTCAAACGACAATAACTTTTTACTCGGATGTCAAATTGGGTCATGTCATATATCGAGATACTCGAAATTGAATACCGAAGATCTGAGCAAATTCAAACGACAATAACTTTTTACACGGATGTCTGATTGAGTCCCGTAATATATATAGACGCTCGAAATTGAATGTTGAATCTCTGAACAAATTCAAACGACAATAACTTTTTACTCGGATGTCTGACTGAGTCCCGTAATATATCGAGATGCTCGAAATTGAATACCGAAGCTCTGATCAAATTCAAACGACAATAACTTTTTACTCGGATGTCTGATTGAGTCCCGTAATATATCGAGACGCTCGATATTGAATACCGAAGCTCTGATCAAATTCAAACGACAATAACTTTTTACTCGGATGTCGGATTGGGTCGTGTAATATATCGAGATATTCGAAATTGAATACCGAAGATCTGAGCAAATTCAAACGACAATAACTTTTTACACGGATGTCTGATTGAGTCCCGTAATATATAGAGACGCTCGAAATTGAATGTTGAATCTCTGAACAAATTCAAACGACAATAACTTTTTACTCGGATGTCTGATTGAGTCCCGTAATATATCGAGACGCTCGAAATTGAATACCGAAGCTCTGATCAAATTCAAACGACAATAACTTTTTACTCGGATGTCTGATTGAGTCCCGTAATATTTCGAGACGCTCAATATTCAATACCGAAGCTCTGATCAAATTCAAACGACAATAACTTTTTACTCGGATGTCGGATTGGGTCGTGTAATATATCGGGATATTCGAAATTGAATACCGAAGATCTGAGCAAATTCAAACGACAATAACTTTTTACACGGATGTCTGATTGAGTCCCGTAATATATAGAGACGCTCGAAATTGAATGTTGAATCTCTGAACAAATTCAAACGACAATAACGTTTTGCTCGGATGTCTGATTGAGTCCCGTAATATATCGAGACGCTCGAAATTGAATACCGAAGCTCTGATCAAATTCAAACGACAATAACTTTTTACTCGGATGTCTGATTCCGTCCCGTAATATATCGAGACGCTCGGAATTGAATATTTTAGCTCTTAGCAAATTCAAACGACAATAACTTTTTACTCGGATGTCTGATTGAGTTCCGTAATATATCGAGACGCTCGGAATTGAATGTTGAAGCTCTGAGCAAAATCCAAACGACAAAAGTTTTTACTCGGATGTTTGATTGAGTCCCGTCCTATATCGAGAAGCTCGAAATTGAATGTTGAGCTCAGAGCAAATTCAAACGACAATAACTTTTTACTCGGATGTCTGATTGAGTCCCGTAATATATACAGATGCTCGAAATTGAATGTTAAAGTTCTGAGCAAAGTCAAACGACAATAACTTTTTACTCGGATGTCTGATTGAGTCCCGTAATATATCAAGACGCTCAAAATTAAATACCGAAGCTCTGGGCAAATTCAAACGACAATTAATTTTTACACAGATGTCCGATTGAGTCCCGTAATATATCGAGACACTCGAAATTGAATACCGAAGCTCTGATCAAATTCAAACGACAATACCTTTTTACTTGGATGTCTGATTGAGTCCTGTAATATATCGAGACGCTCGAAATTGAATGTTGAATCTTTGAGGAAATTAAAACGACAATAACTTTTTACTTGGATGTCAGATTGAGTCATGTAATATATCGAGACGCTCGGAATTGAATGTTGAAGCTCAGAGCAAATTCAAACGACAATAACTTTTTACTCGGATGTCTGATTGAGTCCCGTAATATATAAAGACGCTCGAAATTGAATGTTAAAGTTCTGAGCAAAGTCAAACGACAATAACTTTTTACTCGGATGTCGGATTGAGTCACGTAATATATCAAGATGCTAGAAATTGAATACCAAAGCAAATTCAAACGACAATATCTTCTTATTCGGATGTCTGATTGAGTCCCGTAATATACCGAGACACTCGAAATTGAATGTTGATTCTCTGAGCAAATTCAAACGACAATAACTTTTTACTCGGATGTATGATTGAGTCCCATAATATATCGAGATGCTCGAAATTGAATGTTGAATCTCTGAGCAAATTCAAACGACAATAACTTTTTACTCGGATGTCCGATTGAGTCACGTAATATATCAAGATGCTAGAAATTGAATGTTGAATCTCTCAACCAATTCAAACGACATACTTTTTACTAGGATGTCTGATTGAGTCCCGTAATATATCGAGACACTCGGAATTGAATGTTGAATCTTCGAGCAAATTCAAAGGACAATAACTTTTTACTCGGATGTCTGATTGAGTCCCGTAATATATAAAGATGCTCGAAATTGAAGGTTAAAGTTCTGAGCAAAGTCAAACGACAATAACTTTTTACTCGGATGTCGGATTGAGTCACGTAATATATGAAGATGCTAGAAATTGAATTTCGAAGCTCTCCGCAAATTCGAACGACAATAACTTTTTACTCGGGTATCTGATTGAGTCCCGTAATATATCGAGACTCTCGAAATTGAATGTTGACGCTGAGGGCAAATTATAAGACAATAACTTTTTACTCGGATGTCTGATTGAGTCCCGTAATATATAAAGACGCTCGAAATTGAATGTTAAAGTTCTGAGCAAAGTCAAACGACAATAACTTTTTACTCGGATGTCGGATTGAGTCATGTAATATATCCAGATGCTCGAAATTGAATACTAAAGATTTGAGCAAATTCAAATGACAATAACTCTTTACTCGGATGTCGGATTGAGTCCCGTAATATGTAAAGACGCTCGAAATTGAAGGTTGAAGTTCTGAGCAAAGTCAAACGACAATAACTTTTTACTCGGATGTCGGATTGAGTCACGTAATATATGAAGATGCTAGAAATTGAATTTCGAAGCTCTCCGCAAATTCGAACGACAATAACTTTTTACTCGGGTGTCTGATTGAGTCCCGTAATATATCGAGACTCTCGAAATTGAATGTTGACGCTGAGGGCAAATTATAAGACAATAACTTTTTACTCGGATGTCTGATTGAGTCCTCTAATATATAAAGACGCTCGAAATTGAATGTTAAAGTTCTGAGCAAAGTCAAACGACAATAACTTTTTACTCGGATGTCGGATTGAGTCATGTAATATATCGAGACGCTCGGAATTGAATGTTGAAGCTCTGAGCAAATCCAAACGACAATAACTTTTTACTCGGATGTCTGATGAGTCCTGTAATATATCGAGACGCTCGAAATTGAATGTTGAAGCTCTGAGCAAATCCAAAGGACAATAACTTTTTACTCTGATGTCTGATTGAGTCCTGTAATATATCGAGACGCTCGAAATTGAATGTTGAAGCTCAGAGCAAATTCAAACAACAATAACTTTTAACTCGGATGTCTGACTGATTCCCGTAACATATACAGACGCTCGAAATTGAATGTTAAAGTTCTGAGCAAAGTCAAACGACAATAACTTTTTACTCGGATGTCAGATTGAGTCACGTAAAATATGAAGATGCTAGAAATTGAATTTCGAAGCTCTGAGAAAATTCAAACGACAATAACTTTTTACTCGGATGTTTGATTAAGTCCCGTAATATATCGAGACTCTCGAAATTGAATGTTGACGCTGAGGGCAAATTAAAAGACAATAACTTTTTACTCGGATGTCTGATTGAGTCCCGTAATATATAAAGACGCTCGAAATTGAATGTTAAAGTTCTGAGCAAAGTCAAACGACAATAACTTTTTACTCGGATGTCGGATTGAGTCATGTAATATATCCAGATGCTCGAAATTGAATACTAAAGATTTGAGCAAATTCAAATGACAATAACTCTTTACTCGGATGTCGGATTGAGTCCTGTAATATATAAAAACGCTCGAAATTGAAGGTTGAAGTTCTGAGCAAAGTCAAACGACAATAACTTTTTACTCGGATGTCGGATTGAGTCACGTAATATATGAAGATGCTAGAAATTGAATTTCGAAGCTCTCCGCAAATTCGAACGACAATAACTTTTTACTCGGGTGTCTGATTGAGTCCCGTAATATATCGAGACTCTCGAAATTGAATGTTGACGCTGAGGGCAAATTATAAGACAATAACTTTTTACTCGGATGTCTGATTGCGTCCTGTAATATATAAAGACGCTCGAAATTGAATGTTAAAGTTCTGAGCAAAGTCAAACGACAATAACTTTTTACTCGGATGTCGGATTGAGTCATGTAATATATCGAGACGCTCGGAATTGAATGTTGAAGCTCTGAGCAAATCCAAACGACAATAACTTTTTACTCGGATGTCTGATGAGTCCTGTAATATATCGAGACGCTCGAAATTGAATGTTGAAGCTCTGAGCAAATCCAAAGGACAATAACTTTTTTCTCTGATGTCTGATTGAGTCCTGTAATATATCGAGACGCTCGAAATTGAATGTTGAAGCTCAGAGCAAATTCAAACAACAATAACTTTTAACTCGGATGTCTGACTGATTCCCGTAACATATACAGACGCTCGAAATTGAATGTTAAAGTTCTGAGCAAAGTCAAACGACAATAACTTTTTACTCGGATGTCTGATTGAGTCCCGTAATATATAAAGACACTCGAAATTGAATGTTAAAGTTCTGAGCAAAGTCAAACGACAATAACTTTTTACTCAGATGTCGGATTGGGTCATGTAATATATCGAGATACTCGAAATTGAATGTTGAATCTCTGAGCAAATTCAAACGACAATAACATTTTACTCGGATGTCTGATTGAGTCCCATAATATATCGAGACGCTCGAAATTGAAGGTTGAATCTCTGTGAAAATTCAAACGACTATAACTTTTTACTAGGATGTCTGATTGAGTCCCGTAATATCGAGACTCTCGAAATTGAATGTTGACGCTGAGGGCAAATTAAAAGACAATAACTTTTTACTCTGATGTCTGATTGAGTCCCGTAATATATCGGGACACTCGAAATTGAAGGTTGAATCTCTTAGAAAATTCAAACGACTATAACTTTTTACTCGGATGTCTGATTGAGTCCCGTAATATATCGAAACTCTCAAAATTGAATGTTGACGCTGAGGGCAAATTAAAAGACAATAACTTTTTATTCGGATGTCTGATTGAGTCCCGTAATATATAAAGACGCTCGAAATTGAATGTTAAAGTTCTGAGCAAAGTCAAACGACAATAACTTTTTACTTGGATGTCGGATTGGGTCATGTAATATATCTAGACGCTCGTAATTGAATGTTGACGCTCGGAGCAAATTCAAACGACAATAACTTTTAACTCGGAAGTCTGATTGAATCCCGTAATATATAGAGACGCTCGAAATTGATTGTTGAATCTCTGAACAAATTCAAATGACAATAACTTTTTACTCGGATGTCGGATTGAGTCACGTAATATATGAAGATGCTAGAAATTGAATTTCGAAGCTCTGAGCAAATTCAAACGACAATAACTTTTTTCTCGGATGTTTGAATGAGTCCCGTAATATATCGAGACGCTCGTAATTGAATGATGAATCTGTGAGCAAATTCAAACAACAATAACTTTTTAGTCGGATGTCTGATTGAGTCCCGTAATATATCGAGACGCTTGAAATTGAATGTTGAAGCTCTGAGCAAATTCAAACGACAATAACTTTTTACTCGAATGTCTGATTGAGTCCCGTAATATATCGAGACTCTCAAAATTGAATGTTGACGCTTAGAGCAAATGAAAAGACAATAAATTTTTACTCGGATGTCTGATTGAGTCCCGTAATATATCAAGACGCTAGAAATTGAATGTTGAAGTTCTGAGCAAAGTCAAACGACACTAACGTTTTACTCGGATGTCGGATTGAGTCACGTAATATATGAAGATGCTAGAAATTGAATTTCGAAGCTCTGAGTGAATTCAAACGACAATAACTTTTTTCTCGGATATCTGAATGAGTCCCGTAATATATCGAGACCCTCGTAATTAAATGATGAATCTCTGAGCAAATTCAAACAACAATAACTTTTTACTTGGATGTCTGATTGAGTCCCGTAATATATCGAGACGCTCGTAATTGAATGTTGACGCTCAGAGCAAATTCAAACGACAATAACTTTTTAAATGGAAGTCTGATTAAGTCCCGTAATATATAGAGACGCTCGAAATTGAATGTTGAATCTCTGAACAAATTTAAATAACAATAACATTTTACTCGGATGTCTCATTGACTCCCGTAATATGTCGAGACGCTCGAAATTGAATACCGAAGCTCTGATCAAATTCAAACGACAATTACTTTTTACTCGAATGTCTGATTAAGTCCCGTAATATATCGAGACGCTTGGAATTGAATGTTGAAGCTCTGAGCAAATTCAAACGACAATAACTTTTTACTCTCATGTCTGATTGAGTCCCAGAATATATTGAGACTCTCGAAATTTGAATGTTGATGCCGAGGGCAAATTAAAAGACAATAACTTTTTACTCAGATGTCTGATTGAGTCCCGTAATATATAAAGACGCTCGAAATTGAATTTTAAAGTTCTGAGCAAAGTCAAACAACAATAATTTTTTACTCGGATGTCGGATTGGGTCATGTAATATATCGAGACACTCGTAATTGAATGTTGACGCTCGGACCAAATTCAAACGACAATAACTTTTAACTCGGAAGTCTGATTGAGTCCTGTAATATATAGAGACGCTAGAAATTGATTGTTGAATCTCTGAACAAATTCAAACGACAATAACTTTTTACTCGGATGTCTGATTGAGTCCCGTAATATATCGAGACGCTCGAAATTGAATACCGAAGCTCTGATCAAATTCAAACGCCAATTACTTTTTACTCGGATGTTTGATTGAGTCCCGTAATATATCAAGACGCTAGAAATTGAATATTGAATCTTTGAGCAAATTCAAACGACAATGACTTTTTACTCGGATGTCTGATTGAGTCCCATAATATATTGAGACGCTCGAAATTGAATGTTGAATCTCTGAGCAAATTCAAACGACAATACCTTTTTACTCGGATGTCTGATTGAGTCCCGTAATATATTGAGACTCTCGAAATTGAATGTTGACGCTTAGAGCAAATTAAAAGACAATAACTTTTTACTCGGATGTCTGATTGAGTCCCGTAATATATCAAGACACTCGAAATTGAATGTTGAAGTTCTGAGCAAAGTCAAACGATAATAACTTTTTACTCGAATGTCGGATTGAGTCTTGAAATATATGAAGATGCTAGAAATTGAATTTCGAAGCTCTGAGCAAATTCAAACGACAATAACTTTTTTCTCGAATGTCTGAATGAGTCCCGTAATATATCGAGACGCTCGTAATTGAATGATGAATCTCTGAGCAAATTCAAACAACAATAAATTTTTACTCGGATGTCTGATTGAGTCCCGTAATATATCGAGACGCTCGTAATTGAATGTTGACGCTCAGAGCAAATTCAAACGACAATAACTTTTTAAATGGAAGTCGGATTGAGTCCCGTAATATATAGAGACGCTCCAAATTGAATACCGAAGCTCTGATCTAATTCAAACGACAATTCGCTTTTACTCGGATGTCTGATTAAGTCCCGTAATATATCGAGACGCTCGGAATTGAATGTTGAAGCTCTGAGCAAATTCAAACGACAATAAATTTTTACTCGGATGTCTGATTGAGTCCCACAATATATCGAGACACTCGGAATAGAATGTTGAATCTCTGACCAAATTCAAACGACAATAACTTTTTACTCGGATGTCTGATTGAGTCCGGTAATATATCGAGTCGCTCGAAATTGAATACCGAAGCTCTGATCAAATTCAAATGACAATTACTTTTTACTCGGATGTCTGATTAAGTCCCGTAATATATCGAGACGCTCGGAATTGAAAGTTGCAGCTCTGAGCAAATTCAAACGACAATAACTTTTTACTCTGATGTCTGATTGAGTCCCGGAATATATCGAGACGCTCGATATTGAATGTTGAATCTCAGAGCAAATTCAAACGATAATAACTTTTTTTTCGGAAGTTTGATTGAGTCCCGTAATATATAGAGACGCTCGAAATTGATTGTTGAATCTCTGAAAAAATTCAAACGACAATAACTTTTTACTCGGATGTCTGATTGAGACCCGTAATATATCGAGACGCTCGAAATTGAATTCCGAAGCTGTGATCAAATTCAAACGACAATAACTTTTTACATGGATGTCACATTGAGTCCCGTAATATATCGAGACGCTCGGAATTGAAAGTTGAAGCTCTCAGCAAATTCAAACGACAATAACTTTTTACTCGGATGTCTGATTGAGTCCCGTAATATATCAAGACACTCGAAATTGAATGTTGAAGTTCTGAGCAAAGTCAAACGATAATAACTTTTTACTCGAATGTCGGATTGAGTCTTGAAATATATGAAGATGCTAGAAATTGAATTTCGAAGCTCTGAGCAAATTCAAACGACAATAACTTTTTTCTCGAATGTCTGAATGAGTCCCGTAATATATCGAGACGCTCGTAATTGAATGATGAATCTCTGAGCAAATTCAAACAACAATAAATTTTTACTCGGATGTCTGATTGAGTCCCGTAATATATCGAGACGCTCGTAATTGAATGTTGACGCTCAGAGCAAATTCAAACGACAATAACTTTTTAAATGGAAGTCGGATTGAGTCCCGTAATATATAGAGACGCTCCAAATTGAATACCGAAGCTCTGATCTAATTCAAACGACAATTCGCTTTTACTCAGATGTCTGATTAAGTCCCGTAATATATCGAGACGCTCGGAATTGAATGTTGAAGCTCTGAGCAAATTCAAACGACAATAAATTTTTACTCGGATGTCTGATTGAGTCCCACAATATATCGAGACACTCGGAATAGAATGTTGAATCTCTGACCAAATTCAAACGACAATAACTTTTTACTCGGATGTCTGATTGAGTCCGGTAATATATCGAGTCGCTCGAAATTGAATACCGAAGCTCTGATCAAATTCAAATGACAATTACTTTTTACTCGGATGTCTGATTAAGTCCCGTAATATATCGAGACGCTCGGAATTGAAAGTTGCAGCTCTGAGCAAATTCAAACGACAATAACTTTTTACTCTGATGTCTGATTGAGTCCCGGAATATATCGAGACGCTCGATATTGAATGTTGAATCTCAGAGCAAATTCAAACGATAATAACTTTTTTTTCGGAAGTTTGATTGAGTCCCGTAATATATAGAGACGCTCGAAATTGATTGTTGAATCTCTGAAAAAATTCAAACGACAATAACTTTTTACTCGGATGTCTGATTGAGACCCGTAATATATCGAGACGCTCGAAATTGAATTCCGAAGCTGTGATCAAATTCAAACGACAATAACTTTTTACATGGATGTCACATTGAGTCCCGTAATATATCGAGACGCTCGGAATTGAAAGTTGAAGCTCTCAGCAAATTCAAACGACAATAACTTTTTACTCGGATGTCTGATTGAGTCCCGTAATATATCAAGACACTCGAAATTGAATGTTGAAGTTCTGAGCAAAGTCAAACGATAATAACTTTTTACTCGAATGTCGGATTGAGTCTTGAAATATATGAAGATGCTAGAAATTGAATTTCGAAGCTCTGAGCAAATTCAAACGACAATAACTTTTTTCTCGAATGTCTGAATGAGTCCCGTAATATATCGAGACGCTCGTAATTGAATGATGAATCTCTGAGCAAATTCAAACAACAATAAATTTTTACTCGGATGTCTGATTGAGTCCCGTAATATATCGAGACGCTCGTAATTGAATGTTGACGCTCAGAGCAAATTCAAACGACAATAACTTTTTAAATGGAAGTCGGATTGAGTCCCGTAATATATAGAGACGCTCCAAATTGAATACCGAAGCTCTGATCTAATTCAAACGACAATTCGCTTTTACTCGGATGTCTGATTAAGTCCCGTAATATATCGAGACGCTCGGAATTGAATGTTGAAGCTCTGAGCAAATTCAAACGACAATAAATTTTTACTCGGATGTCTGATTGAGTCCCACAATATATCGAGACACTCGGAATAGAATGTTGAATCTCTGACCAAATTCAAACGACAATAACTTTTTACTCGGATGTCTGATTGAGTCCGGTAATATATCGAGTCGCTCGAAATTGAATACCGAAGTTCTGATCAAATTCAAATGACAATTACTTTTTACTCGGATGTCTGATTAAGTCCCGTAATATATCGAGACGCTCGGAATTGAAAGTTGCAGCTCTGAGCAAATTCAAACGACAATAACTTTTTACTCTGATGTCTGATTGAGTCCCGGAATATATCGAGACGCTCGATATTGAATGTTGAATCTCAGAGCAAATTCAAACGATAATAACTTTTTTTTCGGAAGTTTGATTGAGTCCCGTAATATATAGAGACGCTCGAAATTGATTGTTGAATCTCTGAAAAAATTCAAACGACAATAACTTTTTACTCGGATGTCTGATTGAGACCCGTAATATATCGAGACGCTCGAAATTGAATTCCGAAGCTGTGATCAAATTCAAACGACAATAACTTTTTACATGGATGTCACATTGAGTCCCGTAATATATCGAGACGCTCGGAATTGAAAGTTGAAGCTCTCAGCAAATTCAAACGACAATAACTTTTTACTCGGATATCTGATTGAGTCCCGTAATATATCAAGACGCTAGAAATTGATTGTTGAATCTCTGAGCAAATTCAAATGACAATAACTTTTTACTCGGATGTTCGATTGAGTCACGTAACATATCGAGACGTTCGAAATTGAATGTTGAAGCTCTGAGCAAATTCAAACGACAATAACTTTTTACTCGGATGTCTGATTGAGTCCGTAATATATCGAGACACTCGGAATTGAATGTTGAAGCACTCAGCAAATTCAAACGACAATAACTTTTTACTCGGATATCTGATTGAGTCCCGTAATATATCAAGATGCTAGAAATTGAATGTTGAATCTCTAAGCAAATTCAAATGATAATAACTTTTTACTCGGATGTCTGATTGAGACCCGTAATATATCGAGACGCTCGAAATTGAATTCCGAAGCAGTGAGCAAATTCAAACGACAATAACATTTTACTCGGATGTCTGATTGAGTCCGTAATATATCGAGACACTCGGAATTGAATGTTGAATCTCTGAGCAAATTCAAATGACAATAACTTTTTACTCGGATGTCCGATTGAGTCACGTAACATATCGAGACGTTCGAAATTGAATGTTGAAGCTCTGAGCAAATTCAAACGACAATAACTTTTTACTCGGATGTCTGATTGAGTCTGTAAAATATCGAGACACTCGGAATTGAAAGTTGAAGCTCTCAGCAAATTCAAATGACAATAACTTTTTACTCGTATATCTGATTGAGTCCCGTAATATATCAAGACGCTAGAAATTGAATGTTGAATCTCTGAGCAAATTCAAATGACAATAACTTTTTACTCGGATGTCCGATTGAGTCACGTAACATATCGAGACGTTCGAAATTGAATATTGAAGCTCTGAGCAAATTCAAACGACAATAACTTTTTGCTCGGATGTCTGATTGAGTCCGTAATATATCGAGACACTCGGATTTGAATGTTGAAGCTCTCATCAAATTCAAACGACAATAACTTTTTACTCGGATATCTGATTGAGTCCCGTAATATATCAAGATGCTAGAAATTGAATGTTGAATCTCTGAGCAAATTCAAATGACAATCACTTTTTACTCGGATGTTCGATTGAGTCACGTAACATATCGAGACGTTCGAAATTGAATGTTGAAGCTCTGAGCAAATTCAAACGACAATAACTTTTTACTCGGATGTCTGATTGAGTCCGTAAAATATCGAGACAGTCGGAATTGAAAGTTGAAGCTCTCAGCAAATTCAAATGACAATAACTTTTTACTCGGATATCTGATTGAGTCCCGTAATATATCAAGACGCTAGAAATTGAATGTTGAATCTCTGAGCAAATTCAAATGACAATAACTTTTTACTCGGATGTTCGATTGAGTCACGTAACGTATCGAGACGTTCGAAATTGAATGTTGAAGCTCTGAGAAAATTCAAACGACAATAACATTTTACTCGGATGTCTGATTGAGTCCGTAATATATCGAGACACTCGGAATTGAATGTTGAATCTCTGAGCAAATTCAAATGACAATAACTTTTAACTCGGATGTCCGATTGAGTCACGCAACATATCGAGATGTTCGAAATTGAATGTTGAAGCTCTGATCAAATTCAAACGACAATAACTTTTTACTCGGATGTCTGATTGAGTCCCATAATATATCAAGACGCTCGAAATTGAAGGTTGAATCTCTGAGAAAATTCAAACAACTATAACTTTTTACTCGGATGTCTGATTGAGTCCCGTAATATTGAGACTCTCGAAATTGAATGTTGACGTTGAGGACAAATTAAAAGACAATAACTTTTTACTCGCATGTCTGATTGAGTCTCATGATATATTGAGACGCTCGAAATTGAATGTTGAAGCTCTGAGCAAATTCAAACGACAATAACTTTTTGCTCGGATGTCTGATTGAGTCCGTAATATATCGAGACACTCGGAATTGAATGTTGAAGCTCTCAACAAATTCAAACGACAATAACTTTTTACTCGGATATCTGATTGAGTCCCGTAATATATCAAGACGCTAGAAATTGAATGTTGAATCTCTGAGCAAATTCAAATGACAATCACTTTTTACTCGGATGTTCGATTGAGTCACGTAACATATCGAGACGTTCGAAATTGAATGTTGAAGCTCTGAGCAAATTCAAACGACAATAACTTTTTACTCGGATGTCTGATTGTGTCCGTAATATATCGAGACACTCGGAATTGAATGTTGAAGCACTCAGCAAATTCAAACGACAATAACTTTTTACTCGGATATCTGATTGAGTCCCGTAATATATCAAGATGCTAGAAATTGAATGTTGAATCTCTGAGCAAATTCAAATGATAATAACTTTTTACTCGGATGTCTGATTGAGTCTGTAAAATATCGAGACACTCGGAATTGAAAGTTGAAGCTCTCAGCAAATTCAAATGACAATAACTTTTTACTCGTATATCTGATTGAGTCCCGTAATATATCAAGACGCTAGAAATTGAATGTTGAATCTCTGAGCAAATTCAAATGACAATAACTTTTTACTCGGATGTCCGATTGAGTCACGTAACATATCGAGACGTTCGAAATTGAATATTGAAGCTCTGAGCAAATTCAAACGACAATAACTTTTTGCTCGGATGTCTGATTGAGTCCGTAATATATCGAGACACTCGGATTTGAATGTTGAAGCTCTCATCAAATTCAAACGACAATAACTTTTTACTCGGATATCTGATTGAGTCCCGTAATATATCAAGACGCTAGAAATTGAATGTTGAAGCTCTAAGAAAATTCAAACGACAATAACTTTTTACTCGGATGTCTGATTGAGTCCCATAATATATCGAGACGCTCGAAATTGAAGGTTGAATCTCTGAGAAAATTCAAACAACTATAACTTTTTACTCGGATGTCTGATTGAGTCCCGTAATATCGAGACTCTCGAAATTGAATGTTGACGCTTAGGGCAAATTAAAAGACAATAACTTTTTACTCGGATGTCTGATTGAGTCCCATGATATATCGAGACGCTCGAAATTGAAGGTTGAATCTCTGAGACAATTCAAACGACTATAACTTTTTACTCGGATGTCTGATTGAGTCCCGTAATATATCGAGACGCCCGAAATTGAAGGTTAAATCTCTGAGAAAATTCAAACGACTATAATTTTTACTCGGATGTCTGATTGAGTCCCGTAATATATCGAGACTCTCGAAATTGAATGTTTACGCTAAGGGCAAATTAAAAGACAATAACTTTTTACTCGGATGTCTGATTGAGGCCCGTAATATATAAAGACCATCGGAATTGAATGTTGAAGCTCTCAGCAAATTCAAACAACAATAACTTTTTACTCGGATGTCTGATTGAGTCCCGTAATATATCGAGACACTCGAAATTGAATGTTGAATCTCTGAGCAAATTCAAACGAGAATAACTTTTTACTCGGATGTCTGATTGAGTCCCATAATATATCGAGACGCTCGAAATTGAAGGTTGAATCTCTGAGAAAATTCAGACGACTATAACTTTTTACTCGGATATCTGATTAAGTCCCGTAATATATCGAGACTCTCGAAATTGAATGTTTATGCTGAAGACAAATTAAAAGACAATAACTTTTGACTCGGATGTCTGATTGAGTCCCGTAATATATAAAGACGCTCGAAATTGAATGTTAAAGTTCTGAGCAAAGTCAAATGACAATAATTTTTACTCGGATGTCGGATTGAGTCACGTAATATATGAAGATGCTAGAAATTGAATTTCGAAGCTCTAAGCAAATTCAAACGACAATAACTTTTTACTCGGATGTCTGATTGAGTCTCGTAATATATCGAGACTCTCGAAATTGAATGTTGACGCTGAGGGCAAATTAAAAGACAATAACTTTTTACTCGGATGTCTAATTGAGTCCCGTAATATATAAAGACGCTCGAAATTGAATGTTAAAGTTCTGAGCAAAGACAAACGACAATAACTTTTTACTCGGATGTCGGATTGAGTCACGTATTATATGAAGATGCTAGAAATTGAATTTTGAATCTCTGAGAAAATTCAAACGACTATAACTTTTTACTCGGATGTCTGATTAAGTCCCGTAATATATCGAGACTCTCGAAATTGAATGTTTATGCTGAGGGCAAATTAAAAGACAATAACTTTTTACTCGGATGTCGGATTGAGTCTCGTAATATATAAAGACGCTCGAAATTGAATGTTAAAGTTCTGAGCAAAGTCAAATGACAATAACTTTTTACTCGGATGTCAGATTGAGTCACGGAATATATGAAGATGCTAGAAATTGAATTTCGAAGCTCTGAGCAAATTCAAACGACAATAACTTTTTACTCGGATGTCTGATTGAGTCCCGTAATATATCGAGACTCTCGAAATTGAATGTTGACGCTGAGGGCAAATTAAAAGACAATAACGTTTTACTCGGATGTCTGATTGAGTCTCGTAATATATAAAGACGCTCGAAATTGAATGTTAAAGTTCTGAGCAAAGTCAAACGACAATAACTTTTTATTCGGATGTCAGATTGGGTCATGTAATATATCGAGACGCTCGTAATTGAATGTTGACACACGGAGCAAATTCAAACGACAATAACTTTTAACTCAGAAGTCTGATTGAGTCCCGTAATATATCGAGACTCTCGAAATTGAATGTTGACGCTGAGGGCAAATTAAAAGACAATAACTTTTTACTCGGATGTCTGATTGAGTCCCATAATATATCGAGACGCTCGAAATTGAAGGTTGAATCTCTGAGAAAATTCAAACGACTATAACTTTTTACTCGGATGTATGATTGAGTCCCGTAATATATCGAGACGCTCGGAATTGAAAGTTGAAGCTCTCAGCAAATTCAAACGATAATAACTTTTTACTCGGATGTCTGATTGAGTCCCGTAATATATCATGACGCTAGAAATTGAATGTTGAATCTTTGAGCAAATTCAAACGACAATAACTTTTTACTCGGATGTCTGATTGAGTCCCATAATATATCGAGACGCTCGAAATTGAATGTTGAAGCTCAGAGCAAATTCAAACGACAATAACTTTTTACTCGGATGTCTGATTGAGATTCGTAATATATCAAGACGCTCGAAATTGAATGTTGAAGTTCTAAGCAAAGTCAAACGACAATAATTTTTTACTCGGATGTCGGATTGAGTCACGTAATATATGAAGATGCTAGATATTGAATTTCGAAGCTCTGAGCAAATTCAAACAACAATAACTTTTTACTCGGATGTCTGATTGAGTCCCGTAATATATCGAGACGCTCGTAATTGAATGTTGACGCTCAGAGAAAATTCAAACGACAATAACTTTTTACTCGGAAGTCTGATTGAGTCCCGTAATATATAGAGACGCTCGAAATTGAATGTTGAATCTCTAAACAAATTCAAATAACACTAACATTTTACTCGGATGTCTGGTTGAGTCCCGTATTATATCGAGACGCTCGAAATTGAATACCGAAGCTCTGATCAAATTCAAACGACAATTACTTTTTACTCGGATGTCTGATTAAGTCCCGTAATATATCGAGACGCTCGGAATTGAATGTTGAAGCTCTGAGCAAATTCAAACGACAATAACTTTTTACTCTGATGTCTGATTGAGTCCCGGAATATATCGAGACTCTCGAAATTGAATGTTGACGCTGAGGGCAAATTAAAAGACAATAACTTTTTACTCGAATGTCTGATTGAGTTCCGTAATATATAAAGACGCTCGAAATTGAATGTTAAAGTTCTGAGCAAAGTCAAACGACAATAACTTTTTACTCGGATGTCGGATTGGGTCATGTAATATATCGAGACGCTCGTAATTGAATGTTGACGCTCGGAGCAAATTAAAACAACAATAACTTTTAACTCGGAAGTTTGATTGAGTCCCGTAATATATAGAGACGCTCAAAATTGATTGTTGAATCTCTAAACAAATTCAAACGACAATAACTTTTTACTCGGATGTCTGATTGAGTCTCGTAATATATCGAGACGCTCGAAATTGAATACCGAAGCTCTGATCAAATTCAAACGACAATAACTTTTTACTCGGATGTCTGATTGAGTCCCGTAATATATCAAGATGCTAGAAATTGAATGTTGAATCTTAGAGCAAATTCAAACGACAATAACTTTTTACTCGGATGTCTGATTAAGTCCCGTAATATATCGAGACACTCGAAATTGAATGTAGAAGCTCTGAGCAAATTCAAACGACAATAACTTTTTACTCTGATGTCTGATTGAGTCCCGGAATATATCGAGACGCTCGAAATTGAATGTTGAAGCTCAAAGCAAATTCAAACGACAATAACTTTACTCGAATGTCTGATTGAGTCCCATAATATATCGAGACGCTCGTAATTGAATATTGACGGTCAGAGCAAATTCAAACGATAATAACTTTTTACTCGGAAGTCTGATTGAGTCTAATATATCTAGAGACGCTCGAAATTGATTGTTGAATCTCTGAAAAAATTCAAACGACAATAACTTTTTACTCGGATGTCTAATTGAGTCCCGTAATATATCGAGACGCTCGAAATTGAATACCGAAGCTGTGATCAAATTCCAACGACATTAACTTTTTACACGGATGTCTCATTGAGTCCCTTAATATATCGAGACGCTCGGAATTGAAAGTTGAAGCTCTCAGCAAATTCAAACGACAATAACTTTTTACTCGGATATCTGATTGAGTCCCGTAATATATCAAGACGCTAGAAATTGAATGTTGAATCTCTGAGCAAATTCAAATGACAATAACTTTTTACTCGGATGTCCGATTGAGTCACGTAACATATCGAGACGTTCGAAATTGAATGTTGAAGCTCTGAGCAAATTCAAACGTCAATAACTTTTTACTCGGATGTCTGATTGAGTCCGAAATATATCGAGACACTCGACATTGAATCTTGAAGCTCTCAGCAAATTCAAACGACAATAACTTTTTACTCGGATATCTGATTGAGTCCCTAATATATGAAGACGCTAGAAATTGAATGTTGAATCTCTGAGCAAATTCAAATGACAATAACTTTTTACTCGGATGTCCGATAGAGTCCGTAAAATATCGAGAGACTCGGAATTGAATGTTGAAGCTCTCAGCAAATTCAAACTATAATAACTTTTTACTCGGATATCTGATTGAGTCCCGTAATATATCAAGACGCTAGAAATTGAATGTTGAATCTCTGAGCAAATTCAAATGACAATAACTTTTTACTTGGATGCCCGATTGAGTCACGTAACATATCGAGACGTTCGAAATTGAATGTTGAAGCTCTGAGCAAATTCAAATGACAATAACTTTTTACTCGGATGTCCGATAGAGTCCGTAAAATATCGAGACACTCGGAATTGAATGTTGAAGCTCTCAGCAAATTCAAACTATAATAACTTTTTACTCGGATATCTGATTGAGTCCCGTAATATATCAAGACGCTAGAAATTGAATGTTGAATCTCTGAGCAAATTCAAATGACAATAACTTTTTACTTGGATGCCCGATTGAGTCACGTAACATATCGAGACGTTCGAAATTGAATGTTGAAGCTCTGAGCAAATTCAAACGACAATAACTTTTTTCTCGAATGTCCGATTGAGTCCCGTAATATATCGAGACGCTCGAAATTGAATACCGAAGCTCTGAGCAAATTCAAACGACAATAACTTTTTACTCGAATGTCTGATTGTGTCCCGTAATATATCGAGACGCTCGAAAATGATTACCAAAGCTCTGAGCAAATTCCATCGACAATAACTTTTTACGCGAATGTCCGATTGAGTCACGTAATATATCGAGACGTTCAAAATTGAATGTTGAAGCTCTGAGCAAATTCAAACGACAATAACTTTTTTTTCGAATGTCCGATTGAGTCCCGTAATTTATTGAGACGCTAGAAATTGAATACCGAAGCTCTTAGCAAATTCGAACGAAAATAACTTTTTACTCGAATGTCCGATTAAGTCTCGTAATATAACGAGACGCTCGAAATTGAATACCGAAGCTCTGAACAAATTCAAATGACAATGACTTTTTACACGGATGTCCGATTGAGTCACGTAACATATCAAGACGTTCGAAATTGAATGTTGAAGCTTTGAGCAAATTCAAAAGACAATAACTTTTTACTCGAATGTCCGATTGTGTCCCGTAATATTTCGAGACGCTCGAAATTGATTACCGAAGCTCTGATAAAATTCAAACGACAGTAACTTTTTACTCGAATGTCCGATTGTGTCCCGTAATATATCGAGACGCTCGAAATTGATTAGCTCTGAGCAAATTCAAACGACAATAACAATTTTCTCGAATGTACGATTGAGTCCCGTAAAATATCGAGACGCTAGAAATTGAATACTAAAGCTATGAGCAAATTCGAACGAAAATAACTTTTTACTCGGATGTCCGATTTTGTCTCGTAATATAACGAGACGCTCGAAATGGAATGCCAAAGCTCTGAACAAATTCAAATGACAATAACTTTTTACTCGAATGTCCGATTGAGTCACGTAACATATCGAGACGTTCGAAATTGACTGTTGAAGCTCTGAGCAAATTCAAACGACAATAACTTTTTACTCCCATGTCAGATTGAGTCCCGTAATATATCGAGACGCTCGAAATTGATTACCGAAGCTCTAAGCAAATTCAATCGACAATAACTTTTTAGTCGGATTTCTGATTAAGTCACGTAATATATCGAGACGTTCGAAATTGGATGTTGAAGCTTTGAGAATATTCAAACGACAATAACTTTTTTCTCGAATGTCCGATTGAGTCCCGTAATATATTGAGACGCTAGAAATTGAATGTTGAAGCTCTGAGCAAATTCAAACAACAATAACTTTTTTCTCGAATTTCCGATTGAGTCCCGTAATATATCGAGACGCTCAAAATTGAATACCGAAGATCTGAGCAAATTCAAACGACAATAACGTTTTACTCGAATGTCCGATTGTGTCCTGTAATATATCGAGATGCTTGAAATTGATTACCGAAGCTCTGCTAAAATTCAAACGACAATAACTTTTTACTCGGATGTTCGATTGAGCCACGTAATATATCGAGACGTTCGAAATTGAATGTTGAAGCTCTGAGCAAAATCAATCGACAATAACTTTTTTCTCGAATGTCCGATCGAGTCCCGTAAGATATCGAGACCCTTGAAATTGAATGTTGAAGCTCTGTGCAAATTCAAAGGACAATAAATTTTTCCTCGAATGTCCGATTGTGCCCCGTAATATATCGAGACGCTCGAAATTGATTACCGAAGCTCTTAGCAAATTCGATCGACAATAACTTTTTACTCGAATGTCCGATTGTCTCCTGTAATATATCGAGACGCTAGAAATTGAATGTTGAAGCTCTGATAAAATTCAAACGACAATAACTTTTTACTCGGATGTCTGATTGAGTCCCGTAATACATCGAGACGCTCGAAATTGAATACCGAAGCTGTGATCAAATTCAAACGACATTAACTTTTTACACGGATGTCTCATTGAGTCCCGTAATATATCGAGACGCTCGGAATTGAAAGTTGAAGCTCTCAGCAAATTCAAACGACAATAACTTTTTACTCGGATATCTGATTGAGTCCCGTAATATATCAACACGCTAGAAATTGAATGTTGAATCTCTGAGCAAATTCAAATGACAATAACTTTTTACTCGAATGTCTGATTGAGCCACGTATCATATCGAGACGTTCGAAATTGAATGTTGAAGCTCTAAGCAAATTCAAACGACAATAACTTTTTACTCGGATGTTCGATTGAGCCACGTAATATATCGAGACACTCGGAATTGAATCTTGAAGCTCTCAGCAAATTCAAACGACAATAACTTTTTACTCGGATATCTGATTGAGTCCCGTAATATATGAAGACGCTAGAAATTGAATGTTGAATCTCTGAGCAAATTCAAATGACAATAACTTTTTACTCGGATGTCTGATTGAGCCACGTATCATATCGAGCCGTTCGAAATTGAATGTTGAAGCTCTAAGCAAATTCAAACGACAATAACTTTTTACTCGGATGTTCGATTGAGCCACGTAATATATCGAGACGTTCGAAATTGAATGTTGAAGCTCTGAGCAAATTCAAACGACAATAACTTTTTTCTCGAATGTCCGATCGAGTCCCGTAAGATATCGAGACGCTCGAAATTGAATGTTGAAGCTCTGAGCAAATTCAAAGGACAATAAATTTTTCCTCGAATGTCCGATTGTGCCCCGTAATATATCGAGACGCTCGAAATTGATTACCGAAGCTCTGAGCAAATTCGATCGACAATAACTTTTTACTCGAATGTACGATTGTCTCCTGTAATATATCGAGACGCTAGAAATTGAATGTTGAAGCTTTGATAAAATTCAAACGACAATAACTTTTTACTCGGATGTCTGATTGAGTCCCGTAATATATCGAGACACTCGAAATTGAATACCGAAGCTCTGAACAAATTCAAACGACAATAACTTTTTACTCGGATATCTGATTGAGTCCCGTAAGATATCGAGACGCTCGAAATTGAATGTTGAAGCTCTGAGCAAATTCAAAGGACAATAAATTTTTCCTCGAATGTCCGATTGTGCCCCGTAATATATCGAGACGCTCGAAATTGATTACCGAAGCTCTGAGCAAATTCGATCGACAATAACTTTTTACTCGAATGTACGATTGTCTCCTGTAATATATCGAGACGCTAGAAATTGAATGTTGAAGCTTTGATAAAATTCAAACGACAATAACTTTTTACTCGGATGTCTGATTGAGTCCCGTAATATATCGAGACGCTCGAAATTGTTTACCGAAGCTCTGAGCAAATTCGATCGACAATAACTTTTTACACGAATGTCCGATTGAGTCACGTAATATATCGAGACGTTCAAATTTCAATGTTGAAGCTCCTAGGAAATTCAAACAACAATAACTTTTTTTTCGAATGTCCGATTGAGTCCCGTAATATATCGAGACGCTAGAAATTGAATACCGAAGCTCTGAGCAAATTCGAACGAAAATAACTTTTTACTCGGATGTCCGATTAAGTCTCGTAATATAACGAGACGCTCGAAATTGATTACCGAAGCTCTGAGCAAATTCGAACGAAAATAACTTTTTACTCGCATGTCCGATTGAGTCTCGTAATATAACGAGACGCTCGAAATTGAATATCGAAGCTCTGAGCAAATTCAAACGACAATAACTTTTTATTCGAATGTCCGATTGTTTCCCGTAATATATCGAGACGCTCGAAATTGTTTACCGAAGCTCTGATAAAATTCAAACGACAATAACTTTTTACTCGGAAGTTCGATTGAGTCCCGTAATATATCAAGACGCTAGAAATTGAATGCTGAATCTCTGAGCAAATTCAAATGACAATAACTTTTTACTCGGATGTCCGATTAAGTCACGTAACATATCGAGACGTTCGAAACTGAATGTTGAAGCTTTGAGAATATTCAAACGACAATAACTTTTTTCTCGAATGTTCGATTGAGTCCCGTAATATATCGAGACGCTAGAAATTGAATTTTGAAGCTCTGAGCAAATTCAAACAACAATAACTTTTTTCTCGAATGTCCGATTGAGTCCCGTAATATATCGAGACGCTCAAAATTGAATACCGAAGCTCTGAGCAAATTCAAACGACAATAACTTTTTACTCGAATGTCCGATTGTGTCCTGTAATATATCGAGACGCTCGAAATTGATTACCGAAGCTCTGAGAAAATTCAAACGGCAATAACTTTTTACTCGAATGTCCGATTGTGTCCCGTAATATATCGAGACGCTCGAAATTGATTACCGAAGCTCTGATAAAATTCAAACGACAATAACTTTTTACTCGGATGTTCGATTGAGCCACGTAATATACCAAGACGTTCGAAATTGAATGTTGAAGCTCTGAGCAAATTCAAACGACAATAACTTTTTACTCGAATGTCCGATTGAGTCCCGTAATATATCGAGACGGTCGAAATTGATTACCGAAGCTCTGAGCAAATTCAAACGACAATAACTTTTTACTCGGAAGTTCGATTGAGCCACGTAATATATCGAGACGTTCGAAATTGATTACCGAAGCTCTGATAAAATTCAAACGACAGTAACTTTTTACTCGAATGTCCGATTGTGTCCCGTAATATATCGAGACGCTCGAAATTGTTTACCGAAGCTCTGATAAAATTCAAACGACAATAACTTTTTACTCGGAAGTTCGATTGAGCCACGTAATATATCGAGACGTTCGAAATTGAATGTTGAAGCTGTGAGCAAATTAGAACAACAATAACTTTTTTCTCGAATGTCCGATTGAGTCCCGTAATATATTGAGACGCTCGAAATTGAATACCGAAGCTCTGAGCAAATTCTAACGACAATAACATTTTACTCGAATGTCTGATTGTGTCCCGTAATATATCGAGACGCTCGAAATTGATTAGCTCTGAGCAAATTCAAACGACAATAACAATTTTCTCGAATGTACGATTGAGTCCCGTAAAATATCGAGACGCTAGAAATTGAATACCGAAGCTATGAGCAAATTCGAACGAAAATAACTTTTTACTCGGATGTCCGATTGAGTCTCGTAATATAACGAGACGCTCGAAATGGAATGCCGAAGCTCTGAACAAATTCAAATGACAATAACTTATTACTCGGATGTCCGATTGAGTCACGTAACATATCGAGACGTTCGAAATTGACTGTTGAAGCTCTGAGCAAATTCAAACGACAATAACTTTTTACTCGCATGTCAGATTAAGTACCGTAATATATCGAGACGGTCGAAATTGATTATCGAAGCTCTGAGCAAATTCGATCGACAATAACTTTTTACTCGGATTTCCGATTAAGTCACGTAATATATCGAGATGTTTGAAATTGAATGTTGAAGCTTTGAGAATATTCAAACGACAATAACTTTTTTCTCGAATGTCCGATTGAGTCCCGTAATATATCGAGACGCTAGAAATTGAATGTTGAAGCTCTGAGCAAATTCAAACAACAATAACTTTTTTATCGAATGTCCGATTGAGTCCCGTAATATATCGAGACGCTCAAAATTGAATACCGAAGCTCTGAGCAAATTCAAACGACAATAACTTTTTACTCGAATGTCCGATTGTGTCCTGTAATATATCGAGACGCTTGAAATTGATTACCGAAGCTCTGATAAAATTCAAACGACAATAACTTTTTACTCGGATGTTCGATTGAGCCACGTAATATATCGAGACGTTCAAAATTGAATGTTGAAGCTCTGAGCAAATTCAAACGACAATAACTTTTTACTCGGATGTCTGATTGATTCCGTAATATATCGAGACACTCGGAATTGAATGTTGAAGCTCTCAGCAAATTCAAACGAAAATAACTTTTTACTCGGATATCTGATTGAGTACCGTAATATATCAAGACGCTAGAAATTGAATGCTGAATCTCTGAGCAAATTCAAATGACAATAACTTTTTACTCGGATGTCCGATTGAGTCACGTAACATATCGAGACGTTCGAAATTGACTGTTGATGCTCTGAGCAAATTCAAACGACAATAACTTTTTACTCGCATGTCAGATTGAGTCCCATAATATATCGTGACGGTCGAAATTGATTACCGAAGCTCTGAGCAAATTCGATCTACAATAACTTTTTACTCGGATTTCCGATTAAGTCACGTAATATATCGAGACGTTCGAAATTGAATGTTGAAGCTTTGAGAATATTCAAACGACAATAACTTTTTTCTCGAATGTCCGATTGAGTCCCGTAATATATCGAGACGCTAGAAATTGAATGTTGAAGCTCTGAGCAAATTCAAACAACAATAACTTTTTTCTCGAATGTCCGATTAAGTCCCGCAATATATCGAGACGCTCAAAATTGAATACCGAAGCTCTGAGCAAATTCAAACGACAATAACTTTTTACTCGAATGTCCGATTGTGTCCTGTAATATATCGAGACTCTTGAAATTGATTACCGAAGCTCTGATAAAATTCAATCGACAATAACTTTTTACTCGGATGTTCGATTGAGCCACGTAATATATCGAGACGTTCGAAATTGAATGTTGAAGCTCTGAGAAATTCAAACGACAATAACTTTTTTCTCGAATGTCCGATTGTGTCCCGTAATATATCGAGACGCTTGAAATTGATTACCGAAGCTCTGAGAAAATTCAAACGACAATAACTTTTTACTCGAATGTCCGATTGTGTCCCGTAATATATCGAGACGCTCGAAATTGATTACCGAAGCTCTGATAAAATTCAAATGACAATAACTTTTTACTCGGATGTTCGATTGAGCCACGTAATATATTGAGACGTTCGAAATTGAATTTTAAAGCTCTGAGCAAATTCAAACAACAATAACTTTTTTCTCGAATGTCCGATTGAGTCCCGTAATATATCGAGACACTCAAAATTGAATACCGAAGCTCTGAGCAAATTCAAACGACAATAATGTTTTAGTCGAATGTCCGATTGTGTCCTGTAATATATCTAGACGCTTGAAATTGATTACCGAAGCTCTGATAAAATTCAAACGACAATAACTTTTTACTCGGATGTTCGATTGAGCCACGTAATATATCGAGATGTTCGAAATTGAATGTTGAAGCTCTGAGCAAATTCAAACGACAATAACTTTTTACTCGAATGTCCGATTGTGCCCCATAATATATCGAGACGCTCGAAATTGATTACCGAAGCTCTGAGCAAATTCGATCAACAATAACTTTTTACTCGAATGTCCGATTGTGTCCTGTAATATATCGAGACGCTAGAAATTGAATGTTGAAGCTCTGATAAAATTCAAACGACAATAACTTTTTACTCAGATGTCTAATTGAGTCCCGTAATATATCGAGACGCTCGAAATTGAATACCGAAGTCGTGATCAAATTCAAACGACATTAACTTTTTACACGGATGTCTCATTGAGTCCCGTAATATATCGAGACGCTCGGAATTGAATGTTGAAGCTCTCAGCAAATTCAAATGACAATAACTTTTTACTCGGATATCTGATTGAGTCCCGTAATATATCAAGACGCTAGAAATTGAATGTTGAATCTCTGAGCAAATTCAAATGACAATAACTATTTACTCGGATGTCCGATTGAGTCACGTAACATATCGAGACTTTTGAAATTGAATGTTGAAGCTCTGAGCAAATTCAAACGACAATAACTTTTTACTCGGATGTCTGATTGATTCTGTAATATATCGAGACACTCGGAATTGAATGTTGAAGCTCTCAGCAAATTCAAACGAAAATAACTTTTTACTTGGATATCTGATTGAGTCCCGTAATATATGAAGACGCTAGAAATTGAATGCTGAATCTCTGAGCAAATTCAAATGACAATAACTTTTTACTCGGATGTCCGATTGAGTCACGTAACATATCGAGACGTTCGAAATTGACTGTTGATGCTCTGAGCAAATTCAAACGACAATAACTTTTTACTCGCATGTCAGATTGAGTCCCGTAATATATCCTGACAGTCGAAATTGATTACCGAAGCTCTGAGCAAATTCGATCTACAATAACTTTTTACTCGGATTTCCGATTAAGTCACGTAATATATCGAGACGTTTGAAATTGAATGTTGAAGCTTTGAGAATATTCAAACAACAATAACTTTTTTCTCGAATGTCCGATTGAGTCCCGTAATATATCGAGACGCTCAAAATTGAATACCGAAGCTCTGAGCAAATTCAAACGACAATAACTTTTTACTCGAATGTCCGATTGTGTCCTGTAATATATCTAGACGCTTGAAATTGATTACCGAAGCTCTGATAAAATTCAAACGACAATAAATTTTTACTCGGATGTTCGATTGAGCCACGTAATATATCGAGACGTTCGAAATTGAATGTTGAAGCTCTGAGCAAATTCAAACGACAATAACTTTTTACTCGAATGTCCGATTGTGCCCCATAATATATCGAGACGCTCGAAATTGATTACCGAAGCTCTGAGCAAATTCGATCAACAATAACTTTTTACTCGAATGTCCGATTGTGTCCTGTAATATATCGAGACGCTAGAAATTGAATGTTGTATCTCTGATAAAATTCAAACGACAATAACTTTTTACTCGGATGTCTAATTGAGTCCCGTAATATATCGAGACGCTCGAAATTGAATACCGAAGTCGTGATTAAATTCAAACGACATTAACTTTTTACACGGATGTCTCATTGAGTCCCGTAATATATCGAGACGCTCGGAATTGAATATTGAAGCTCTCAGCAAATTCAAATGACAATAACTTTTTACTCGGATATCTGATTGAGTCCCGTAATATATCAAGACGCTAGAAATTGAAAGTTGAATCTCTGAGCAAATTCAAATGACAATAACTATTTACTCGGATGTCCGATTGAGTCACGTAACATATCGAGACGTTCGAAATTGAATGTTGAAGCTCTGAGCAAATTCAAACGACAATAACTTTTTACTCGGATGTCTGATTGATTCTGTAATATATCGAGACACTCGGAATTGAATATTGAAGCTCTCAGCAAATTCAAACGAAAATAACTTTTTACTTGGATATCTGATTGAGTCCCGTAATATATGAAGACGCTAGAAATTGAATGCTGAATCTCTGAGCAAATTCAAACGACAATAACTTTTTACTCGCATGTCAGATTGAGTCCCGTAATATATCGTGAAGGTCGAAATTGATTACCGAAGCTCTGAGCAAATTCGATCTACAATAACTTTTTACTCGGATTTTCTGATTAAATCACGTAATATATCGAGACGTTCGAAATTGAATGTTGAAGCTTTGAGAATATTCAAACGACAATAACTTTTTTTCTCGAATGTCCGATTGAATCCCGTAATATATCGAGACGCTAGAAATTGAATGTTGATGCTCTGAGAAAATTCAAACAACAATAATTTTTTTCTCGAATGTCCGATTGAGTCCCGTAATATATTGAGACGCTAAATATTGAATACCGAAGCTCTGAGCAAATTCAAATGACAATAACTTTTTACTCGAATGTCCGATTGTGTCCCGTAATATATCGAGACGCTCGAAATTGATTACCGAAGCTCTGACAAAATTCAAACGACAATAACTTTTTACTCGAATGTCCGATTGTGTCCCGTAATATATCGAGACGCTCGAAATTGATTACCGAAGCTCTGATAAAATTCAAACGACAATAACATTTTACTCTGATGTTCGATTGAGCCACGTAATATATCGAGACGTTCGAAATTGAATGTTGAAGCTCTGAGCAAATTCAAACAACAATAACTTTTTTCTCGAATGTCCGATTGAGTCCCGTAATATATCGAGACACTCAAAATTGAATACCGAAGCTCTGAGCAAATTCAAACGACAATAATGTTTTACTCGAATGTCCGATTGTGTCCTGTAATATATCTAGACGCTTGAAATTGATTACCGAAGCTCTGATAAAATTCAAACGACAATAACTTTTTACTCGGATGTTCGATTGAGCCACGTAATATATCGAGACGTTCGAAATTGAATGTTGAAGCTCTGAGCAAATTCAAACGACAATAACTTTTTTCTCGAATGTCCGATTGTGTCCCGTAATATATCGAGACGCTTGAAATTGATTACCGAAGCTCTGAGAAAATTCAAACGACAATAACTTTTTACTCGAATGTCCGATTGTGTCCCGTAATATATCGAGACGCTCGAAATTGATTACCGAAGCTCTGATAAAATTCAAACGACAATAACATTTTACTCTGATGTTCGATTGAGCCACGTAATATATCGAGACGTTCGAAATTGAATGTTGAAGCTCTGAGCAAATTCAAACGACAATAACTTTTTTCTCGAATGTCCGATTGTGTCTCGTAATATATCGAGACGCTCGAAATTGATTACCGAAGCTCTGAGAAAATTCAAACGACAATAACTTTTTACTCGAATGTCCGATTGTGTCCCGTAATATATCGAGACCCTCGAAATTGATTACTGAAGCTCTGATAAAATTCAAACGACAATAACTTTTTACTCGGATGTTCGATTGAGCCACGTAATATATCGAGACGTTCGAAATTGAATGTTGAAGCTCTGAGCAAATTCAAACGACAATAACTTTTTTCTCGAATGTCCGATCGAGTCCCGTAAGATATCGAGACGCTCGAAATTGAATGTTGAAGCTCTGAGCAAATTCAAACGACAATAAATTTTTACTCGAATGTCCGATTGTGCCCTGTAATATATCGAGATGCTCGAAATTGATTACCGAAGCTCTGAGCAAATTCGATCGACAATAACTTTTTACTCGAATGTCCGATTGTGTCCTGTAATATATCGAGACACTAGAAATTGAATGTTGAAGCTCTGAGCAAATTCAAACAACAATAACTTTTTTCTCGAATGTCCGATTGACTCCCGTAATATATCGAGACGCTAGAAATTGAATGTTGAAGCTCTGAGCAAATTCAAACGACAATAACTTTTTTCTCGAATGTCCGATTGTGTCCCGTAATATATCGAGACGCTTGAAATTGATTACCGAAGCTCTGAGAAAATTCAAACGACAATAACTTTTTACTCGAATGTCCGATTGTCTCCCGTAATATAACGAGACGCTCGAAATTGATTACCGAAGCTCTGAGCAAATTCGAACGAAAATTACTTTTTACTCGCATGTCCGATTGAGTCTCGTAATATAACGAGACGCTCGAAATTGAATACCGAAGCTCTGAACAAATTCAAACGACAATAACTTTTTACTCGAATGTCCGATTGTGTCCCGTAATATATCGAGACGCTCGAAATGGATTACGGAATCTCTGAGAAAATTCAAACGACGATAACTTTTTACTCGAATGTCCGATTGTGTCCCGTAATATATCGAGACGCTCGAAATTGATTACCGAAGCTCTAATAAAATTCAAACGACAATAACTTTTTACTCGGATGTTCGATTGAGCCACGTAATATATCGAGACGTTCGAAATTGAATGTTGAAGCTCTGAGCAAATTCAAACAACAATAACTTTTTTCTCGAATGTCCGATTGAGTCCCGTAAGATATCGAGACGCTCGAAATTGAATGTTGAAGCTCTGAGCAAATTCAAACGACAATTAATTTTTACTCGAATGTCCGATTGTGCCCCATAATATATTGAGACGCTCGAAATTGATTACCGAAGCTCTGAGCAAATTCATTCAACAATAACTTTTTACTCGAAGTTGTGATCAAATTCAAACGACATTAACTTTTTACAAGGATTTCTCATTGAGTCCCGTAATATATCGAGACGCTCGGAATTGAAAGTTGAAGCTCTCAGCAAATTCCAATGACAATAACTTTTTACTCGGATATCTGATTGAGTCCCGTAATATATCAAGACGCTAGAAATTGAATGTTGAATCTCTGAGCAAATTCAAATGACAATAACTTTTTACTCGGATGTCCGCTTGAGTCACGTAACATATCGAGACGTTCGAAATTGAATGTTGAAGCTCTGAGCAAATTCAAACGACAATAACTTTTTACTCGGATGTCTGATTGATTCCGTAATATATCGAGACACTCGGAATTGAATGTTGAAGCTCTCAGCAAATTCAAACGAAAATAACTTTTTACTCGGATATCTGATTGAGTCCCGTAATATATCAAGACGCTAGAAATTGAATGCTGAATCTCTGAGCAAATTCAAATGACAATAACTTTTTACTCGGATGTCCGATTAAGTCACGTAACATATCGAGACGTTCGAAATTGAATGTTGAAGCTTTGAGAATATTCAAACGACAATAACTTTTTTCTCGAATGTCCGATTGAGTCCCGTAATATATCGTGACGCTAGAAATTGAATGTTGAAGCTCTGAGCAAATTCAAACAACAATAACTTTTTTCTCGAATGTCCGATTGAGTCCCGTAATATATCGAGACGCTCAAAATTGAATACCGAAGCTCTGAGCAAATTCAAACGACAATAACTTTTTACTCGAATTTCCGATTGTGTCCTGTAATATATCGAGACGCTTGAAATTGATTACCGAAGCTCTGATAAAATTCAAATGACAAACTTTTTACTCGGATGTCCGATTGAGCCACGTAATATATCGAGACGTTTGAAATTGAATGTTGAAGCTCTGAGCAAATTCAAACGACAATAACTTTTTACTCGAATGTCCGATTGTGCCCCATAATATATCGAGACGCTCAAAATTGATTACCGAAGCTCTGAGCAAATTCGATCAACAATAACTTTTTACTCGAATGTCCGATTGTGTCCTGTAATATATCGAGACGCTAGAAATTGAATGTTGAATCTCTGATAAAATTCAAACGACAATAACTTTTTACTCGGATGTCTAATTGAGTCCCGAAATATATCGAGACGCTCGAAATTGAATACCGAAGTTGTGATCAAATTCAAACGACAATAACTTTTTACTTGGATGTTCGATTGAGCCACGCAATATATCGAGACGTTCGAAACTGAATGTTGAAGCTCTGAGCAAATTTAAACGACAATAACTTTTTTCTCGAATGTCCGATTGTGTCCCGTAATATATCGAGACGCTCGAAATTGATTACCGAAGCTCAGACAAAATTCAAACGACAATAACTTTTTACTCGAATGTCCGATTGTGTCCCGTAATATATCGAGACGCTCGAAATTGATTACCGAAGCTCTGATAAAATTCAAACGACAATAACATTTTACTCTAATGTTCGATTGAGCCACGTAATATATCGAGACGTTCGAAATTGAATGATGAAGCTCTGAGCAAATTCAAACGACAATAACTTTTTACTCGGATGTCTGATTTAGTCCCGTAATATATTGAGACACTCGAAATTGAATACCGAAGCTCTTAGCAAATTCAAACGACAATTACTCTTTACTCGGATGTCTGATTGAGTCCCGTTATATATCGAGACACTAGAAATTGATTACCGAAGCTCTGAGCAAATTCAAACAACAATAACTTTTTACTCGAATGTCCGATTGAGTCCCGTAAGATATCGAGACGCTCGAAATTGAATGTTGAAGCTCTGAGCAAATTCAAATGACAATAACTTTTTACTCGGATGTCCGATTAAGTCACGTAACATATCGAGACGTTCGAAATTGAATGTTGAAGCTTTGAGAATATTCAAACGACAATAACGTTTTTCTCGAATGTCCGATTGAGTCCCGTAATATATTGAGACGCTAAATATTGAATACCGAAGCTCTGAGCAAATTCAAACGACAATAACTTTTTACTCGAATTTCCGATTGTGTCCTGTAATATATCTAGACGCTTGAAATTGATTACCGAAGCTCTGATAAAATTCAAACGACAATAACTTTTTAATCGGATGTTCGATTGAGCCACGTAATATATCGAGACGTTCGAAATTGAATGTTGAAGCTCTGAGCAAATTTAAACGACAATAACTTTTTTCTCGAATGTCCGATTGTGTCCCGTAATATATCGAGACGCTCGAAATTGATTACCGAAGCTCTGACAAAATTCAAACGACAATAACTTTTTACTCGAATGTCCGATTGTGTCCCGTAATATATCGAGACGCTCGAAATTGATTACCGAAGCTCTGATAAAATTCAAACGACAATAACATTTTACTCTGATGTTCGATTGAGCCACGTAATATATCGAGACGTTCGAAATTGAATGTTGAAGCTCTGAGCAAATTCAAACGACAATAACTTTTTTCTCGAATGTCCGATTGTGTCCCGTAATATATCGAGACGCTCGAAATTGATTACCGAAGCTCTGATAAAATTCAAACGACAATAACATTTTACTCTGATGTTCAATTGAGCCACGTAATATATCGAGACGTTCGAAATTGAATGTTGAAGGTCTGAGCAAATTCAAACGACAATAACTTTTTTCTCGAATGTCCGATTGTGTCCCGTAATATATCGAGACGCTCGAAATTGATTACCGAAGCTCTGAGAAAATTCAAACGACAATAACTTTTTACTCGAATGTCCGATTGTGTCCCGTAATATATCGAGACGCTCCAAATTGATTACCGAAGCTCTGATAAAATTCAAACGACAATAACTTTTTACTCGGATGTTCGATTGAGCCACGTAATATATCGAGACGTTCGAAATTGAATGTTGAAGCTCTGAGCAAATTCAAACGACAATAACTTTTTTCTCGAATGTCCGATCGAGTCCCGTAAGATATCGAGACGCTCGAAATTGAATGTTGAAGCTCTGAGCAAATTCAAACGACAATAAATTTTTACTCGAATGTCCGATTGTGCCCTGTAATATATCGAGATGCTCGAAATTGATTACCGAAGCTCTGAGCAAATTCGATCGACAATAACTTTTTACTCGAATGTCCGATTGTGTCCTGTAATATATCGAGACACTAGAAATTGATTACCGAAGCTCTGAGCAAATTCAAACAACAATAACTTTTTACTCGAATGTCCGATTGAGTCCCGTAAGATATCGAGACGCTCGAAATTGAATGTTGAAGCTCTGAGCAAATTCAAATGACAATAACTTTTTACTCGGATGTCCGATTAAGTCACGTAACATATCGAGACGTTCGTAATTGAATGTTGAAGCTTTGAGAATATTCAAACGACAATAACTTTTTTCTCGAATGTCCGATTGAGTCCCGTAATATATTGAGACGCTAAATATTGAATACCGAAGCTCTGAGCAAATTCAAACGACAATAACTTTTTACTCGAATGTCCGATTGTGTCCTGTAATATATCTAGACGCTTGAAATTGATTACCGAAGCTCTGATAAAATTCAAACGACAATAACTTTTTAATCGGATGTTCGATTGAGCCACGTAATATATCGAGACGTTCGAAATTGAATGTTGAAGCTCTGACCAAATTCAAACGACAATAACTTTTTACTCGAATGTCCGATTGTGCCCCATAATATATCGAGACGCTCGAAATTGATTACCGAAGCTCTGAGCAAATTCGATCAACAATAACTTTTTACTCGAATGTCCGATTGTGTCCTGTAATATATCGAGACGCTAGAAATTGAATGTTGAAGCTCTGATAAAATTCAAACGACAATAACTTTTTACTCAGATGTCTAATTGAGTCCCGTAATATATCGAGACGCTCGAAATTGAATACCGAAGTTGTGATCAAATTCAAACGACATTAACTTTTTACACGGATGTCTCATTGAGTCCCGTAATATATCGAGACGCTCAGAATTGAATGTTGAAGCTCTCAGCAAATTCAAATGACAATAACTTTTTACTCGGATATCTGATTGAGTCCCGTAATATATCAAGACGCTAGAAATTGAATGTTGAATCTCTGAGCAAATTCAAATGACAATAACTATTTACTCGGATGTCCGATTGAGTCACGTAACATATCGAGACGTTCGAAATTGACTGTTGATGCTCTGAGCAAATTCAAACGACAATAACTTTTTACTCGCATGTCAGATTGAGTCCCGTAATATATCGTGACGGTCGAAATTGATTACCGAAGCTCTGAGCAAATTCGATCTACAATAACTTTTTACTCGGATTTCCGATTAAGTCACGTAATATATGGAGACGTTCGAAATTGAATGTTGAAGCTTTGAGAATATTCAAACGACAATAACTTTTTTTCTCGAATGTCTGATTGAATCCCGTAATATATCGAGACGCTAGAAATTGAATGTTGAAGCTCTGAGCAAATTCAAACAACAATAACTTTTTTCTCGAATATCCGATTGAGTCCCGTATTATATTGAGACGCTAAATATTGAATACCGAAGCTCTGAGCAAATTCAAACGACAATAACTTTTTACTCGAATGTCCGATTGTGTCCTGTAATATATCGAGACGCTTGAAATTGATTACCGAAGCTCTGATAAAATTCAAACGACAATAACATTTTACTCGGATGTTCGATTGAGCCACGCAATATATCGAGACGTTCGAAATTGAATGTTGAAGTTCTGAGCAAATTCAAACGACAATAACTTTTTTCTCGAATGTCCGATTGTGTCCCGTAATATATCGAGACGCTCGAAATTGATTACCGAAGCTCTGACAAAATTCAAACGACAATAACTTTTTACTCGAATGTCCGACTGTGTCCCGTAATATATCGAGACGCTCGAAATTGATTACCGAAGCTCTGATAAAATTCAAACGACAATAACATTTTACTCAGATGTTCGATTGAGCCACGTAATATATCGAGACGTTCGAAATTGAATGTTGAAGCTCTGAGCAAATTCAAACGACAATAACTTTTTTCTCGAATGTCCGATCGAGTCCCGTAAGATATCGAGACGCACGAAATTGAATGTAGAAGCTCTGAGCAAATTCAAACGACAATAAATTTTTACTCGAACATCCGATTGTGCCCTATAATATATCGAGATGCTCAAAATTGATTACCGAAGCTCTGAGCAAATTCGATCGACAATAACTTTTTACTCGAATGTCCGATTGTGTCCTGTAATATATCGAGACACTAGAAATTGAATGTTGAAGCTCTGAGCAAATTCAAACAACAATAACTTTTTTCTCGAATGTCCGATTGAGTCCCGTAATATATCGAGACGCTAGAAATTGAATGTTGAAGCTCTGAGCAAATTCAAACGACAATAACGTTTTTCTTGAATGTCCGATTGTGTCCCGTAATATATCGAGACGCTTGAAATTGATTACCGAAGCTCTGAGAAAATTCAAACGCCAATAACGTTTTTCTCGAATGTCCGATTGTGTCCCGTAATATATCGAGACGCTCGAAATTGATTACCGAAGCTCTGATAAAATTCAAACGACAATAACTTTTTACTCGGATGTTCGATTGAGCCACGTAATATATCGAGACGTTCGAAATTGACTGTTGAAGCTCTGAGCAAATTCAAACGACAATAACTTTTTACTCGCATGTCAGATTGAGTCCCGTAATATATCAAGACGCTAGAAATTTAATGCTGAATCTCTGAGCAAATTCAAATGACAATAACTTTTTACTCGGATGTCCGATTGAGTCACGTAACATATCGAGACGTTCGAAATTGACTGTTGATGCTCTGAGCAAATTCAAACGACAATAACTTTTTAATCGCATGTCAGATTGAGTCCCGTAATATATCGAGACGGTCGAAATTGATTACCGAAGCTCTGAGCAAATTCGATCTACAATAACTTTTTACTAGGATTTCCGATTAAGTCACGTAATATATCGAGAAGTTCGAAATTGAATGTTGAAGCTTTGATAATATTCAAACGACAATAACTTTTTTTCTTGAATGTCCGATTGAATCCCGTAATATATCGAGATGCTAGAAATTGAATGTTGAAGCTCTGAGCAAATTCAAACGACAATAAATTTTTACTCGAATGTCCGATTGAGTCCCGTAATATATTGAGACGCTCAAAATTGAATACCGAAGCTCTGATAAAATTCAAACGACAATAACTTTTTACTCGAATGTCCGATTGTGTCCCGTAATATATCGAGACGTTTGAAATTGATTACCGAAGCTCTGATAAAATTCAAACGAAAATAACTTTTTACTCGGATGTTCGATTGAGCCACATAATATATCAAGACGTTCGAAATTGAATGTTGAAGCTCTGAGCAAATTCAAATGACAATAACTTTTTCCTCGGATGTCCGATTGAGTCACGTAACATATCGAGACGTTCGAAATTGAATGTTGAAGCTCTGAGCAAATTCAAACGACAATAACTTTTTTCTCGAATGTCCGATTGAGTCCCGTAATATATCGAGACGGTCGAAATTGATTACCGAAGCTCTCAGCAAATTCAAACGACAATAACTTTTTACTCGAATGTCCGATTGTGTCCCGTAATATATCGAGACGCTCGAAATTGATTACCGAAGCTCTGAGAAAATTCAAACGACAATAACTTTTTACTCGAATGTCCGATTGTGTCCCGTAATATATCCAGACGCTCGAAATTGATTACCGAAGCTCTGATAAAATTCAAACGACAATAACTTTTTACTCGAATGTCCGATTGTGTCCCGTAATATATCAAGACGCTCGAAATTGATTACCGAAGCTCTGAGAAAATTCAAACGACAATAACTTTTTGCTTGAATGTCCGATTGTGTCCCGTAATATATCGAGACGCTCGAAATTGATTACCGAAGCTCTGATAAAATTCAATCGACAATAACTTTTTACTCGGATGTTCGATTGAGCCAAGTAATATATCGAGACGTTCGAAATTGAATGTTGAAGCTCTGAGCAAATTCAAACGACAATAACTTTTTTCTCGAATGTCCGATTGTGTCCCGTAATATATCGAGACGCTCGAAATTGATTACCGAAGCTCTGAGAAAATTCAAACGACAATAACTTTTTACTCGAATGTCCGATTGTGTCCCGTAATATATCCAGACGCTCGAAATTGATTACCGAAGCTCTGATAAAATTCAAACGACAATAACTTTTTACTCGAATGTCCGATTGTGTCCCGTAATATATCAAGACGCTCGAAATTGATTACCGCAGCTCTGAGAAAATTCAAACGACAATAACTTTTTACTTGAATGTCCGATTGTGTCCCGTAATATATCAAGACGCTCGAAATTGATTACCGAAGCTCTGATAAAATTCAATCGACAATAACTTTTTACTCGGATGTTCGATTGAGCCAAGTAATATATCGAGACGTTCGAAATTGAATGTTGAAGCTCTGAGCAAATTCAAACGACAATAACTTTTTTCTCGAATGTCCGATTGTGTCCCGTAATATATCGAGACGCTCGAAATTGATTACCGAAGCTCTGAGAAAATTCAAACGACAATAACTTTTTACTCGAATGTCCGATTGTGTCCCGTAATATATCCAGACGGTCGAAATTGATTACCGAAGCTCTGAGAAAATTCAAACGACAATAACTTTTTACTCGAATGTCCGATTGTGTCCCGTAATATATCTAGACGCTCGAAATTGATTACCGAAGCTATGAGAAAATTCAAACGACAATAACTTTTTACTCGGATGTTCGATTGAGCCACGTAATATATCAAGACGTTCGAAATTGAATGTTGAAGCTCTGAGCAAATTCAAATGACAATAACTTTTGTCTCGAATGTCCGATTGAGTCCCGTAAGATATCGAGACACTCGAAATTGAATGTTGAAGCTCTGAGCAAATTCAAACGACAATAAATTTTTACTCGAATGTCCGATTGTGACCTGTAATATATCGAGACACTAGAAATTGAATGTTGAAGCTCTGATAAAATTCAAACGACAATAACTTTTTACTCGGATATCTGATTGAGTCCCGTAATGTATCTAGACGCTAGAAATTGAATGCTGAATCTCTGAGCATATTCAAACGACAATAACTTTTTTCTCGAATGTCCGATTGTGTCCCGTAATATATCGAGACGCTCGAAATTGATTACCGAAGCTCTTAGAAAATTCAAACGACAATAACTTTTTACTCGAATGTCCGATTGTGTCCCGTAATATATCGAGACGGTCGAAATTGATTACCGAAGCTCTCAGCAAATTCAAACGACAATAACTTTTTACTCGAATGTCCGATTGTGTCCCGTAATATATCGAGACGCTCGAAATTGATTACCGAAGCTCTGAGAAAATTCAAACGACAATAACTTTTTACTCGAATGTCCGATTGTGTCCCGTAATATATCGAGACGCTCGAAATTGATTACCGAAGCTCTGAGAAAATTCAAACGACAATAACTTTTTACTCGGATGTTCGATTGAGCCACGTAATATATCAAGACGTTCGAAATTGAATGTTGAAGCTCTGAGCAAATTCAAACGACAATAAATTTTTACTCGAATGTCCGATTGTGACCTGTAATATATCGAGACACTAGAAATTGAATGTTGAAGCTCTGATAAAATTCAAACGACAATAACTTTTTACTCGGATATCTGATTGAGTCCCGTAATATATCTAGACGCTAGAAATTGAATGCTGAATCTCTGAGCATATTCAAACGACAATAACTTTTTTCTCGAATGTCCGATTGTGTCCCGTAATATATCCAGACGCTCGAAATTGATTACCGAAGCTCTGAGAAAATTCAAACGACAATAACTTTTTACTCGAATGTCCGATTGTGTCCCGTAATATATCCAGACGCTCGAAATTGATTACCGAAGCTCTGAGAAAATTCAAACGACAATAACTTTTTACTCGGATGTTCGATTGAGCCACGTAATATATCAAGACGTTCGAAATTGAATGTTGAAGCTCTGAGCAAATTCAAACGACAATAACTTTTTTCTCGAATGTCCGATTGTGTCCCGTAATATATCCAGACGCTCGAAATTGATTACCGAAGCTCTGAGAAAATTCAAACGACAATAACTTTTTACTCGAATGTCCGATTGTGTCCCGTAATATATCCAGACGCTCGAAATTGATTACCGAAGCTCTGAGAAAATTCAAACGACAATAACTTTTTACTCGAATGTCCGATTGTGTCCCGTAATATATCCAGACGCTCGAAATTGATTACCGAAGCTCTGATAAAATTCAAACGACAATAACTTTTTACTCGAATGTCCGATTGTGTCCCGTAATATATCCAGACGCTCGAAATTGATTACCGAAGCTCTGATAAAATTCAAACGACAATAACTTTTTACTCGGATGTTCGATTGAGCCACGTAATATATCAAGACGTTCGAAATTGAATGTTGAAGCTCTGAGCAAATTCAAATGACAATAACTTTTTTCTCGAATGTCCGATTGAGCCCGTAACATATCGAGACGCTCGAAATTGATTACCGAAGCTCTGAGAAAATTCAAACGACAATAACTTTTTACTCGAATGTCCGATTGTGTCCTGTAATATATCGAGACGCACGAAATTTATTACCGAAGCTCTGATAAAATTCAAACGACAATAACTTTTTACTCGGATGTTCGATTGAGCCACGTAATATATCAAGACGTTCGAAATTGAATGTTGAAGCTCTGAGCAAATTCAAACAACAATAACTTTTTTCTCGAATGTCCGATTGAGTCCCGTAAGATATCGAGACGCTCGAAATTGATTACCGAAGCTCTGATAAAATTCAAACGACAATAACTTTTTACTCGGATGTTCGATTGAGCCAAGTAATATATCGAGACGTTCGAAATTGAATGTTGAAGCTCTGAGCAAATTCAAACGACAATAAATTTTTACTCGAATGTCCGATTGTGCCCTGTAATATATCGAGACGCTCGAAATTGATTACCGAAGCTCTGAGCAAATTCGATCGACAATAACTTTTTACTCAAATGTCCGATTGTGTCCTGTAATATATCGAGACACTAGAAATTGAATGTTGAAGCTCTGATAAAATTCAAACGACAATAACTTTTTACTCGTATATCTGATTGAGTCCCGTAATATATCTAGACGCTAGAAATTGAATGCTGAATCTCTGAGCAAATTCAAATGACAATAACTTTTTACTTGGATGTCTGATTGAGTCACGTAACATATTGAGACGTTCGAAATTGACTGTTGAAGCTCTGAGCAAATTCAAACGACAATAACGTTTTACTCGAATGTCCGATTGTGTCCTGTAATATATCGAGACGCTTGAAATTGATTACCGAAGCTCTGATAAAATTCAATCGACAATAACTTTTTACTCGGATGTTCGATTGAGCCACGTAATATATCGAGACGTTCGAAATTGAATGTTGAAGCTCTGAGCAAATTCAAACGACAATAACGTTTTTCTCGAATGTCCGATTGTGTCCCGTAATATATCGAGACGCTTGAAATTGATTACCGAAGCTCTGAGAAAATTCAAACGACAATAACTTTTTACTAGAATGTCCGATTGTGTCCCGTAATATATCGAGACACTTGAAATTGATTACCGAAGCTCTGATAAAATTCAAACAACAATAACTTTTTACTCGGTTGTTCGATTGAGCCACGTAATATATCGAGACGTTCGAAATTGAATGTTGAAGCTCTGAGCAAATTCAAACGACAATAAATTTTTTCTCGAATGAACGATTGAGTCCCGTAATATATCGAGACACTCAAAATTGAATACCGAAGCTCTGAGCAAATTCAAACGACAATAACGTTTTACTCGAATGTCCGATTGTGTCCTGTAATGATATGAACCCACATGGCACAAGGGCTGACTTAGGATCGTCTAGGATTAAACATTGATGGAAAATGCGGAAATTGATTAAGGAAAGGATTGAAAATAAGGTGGTTAATTTCGTGGGTCTTAATAAGGTGGTTCTTGGCATAAAATGGATGAATGGGATGGTAAAACGTAGGTTAAGTGGTGGCTGGACAGAAATATAGAAATGGCAATAACTGAAGCTACAGGGCTCCAAATGAGGTGATTCCAAAACGAGGTGAAAGGTCTCGTTTTGAAATTCAATTTAGGCTCAAGAATCACTTAATTGGAGTGCGTAAAATGGGAGTTATGGCCACGAGATAATTCTGGGCAGAGGTGGATTTTCTGGAATTGTGGTTTGAAAAAACAAGGGTGAAGATGAAAGGAAGGAAAGAATCACTCTTTCCAGCGAGGGCAACACACAAAGGTTGTGAAAGTCCTTTGATACAGCCAGGGTGTTCTTGAATCACTCAAGAATTTAGGAGAATCACTCTCACTAAGATAAAAGAGATAAACTCTAATTTTCTGAATAAAACTCAACTTGTGTTTATTGATAAAATGGTTCAGCTTATATAGAAGCTTTACAGCAGATTTTAGTAATGACCCACTAACCTAGAATTAAAATAACTTAATGCCATTAACCTAGGGAATTAAAAAAAACTTAATGGCTGAGTGTAACTGAAATTGTGGCAACCAAAAGTCACCCCCAACAGCCAACAAGTCAGCCACCATTTGGTCTCCCAAAAGGCTGATGCCTAGGTTGCCAATTGGGCCCTTATTACAACTTGAACTAAACCTAACTAAAACCCTTTTAGTTGATTAACCCAAAACATATTTTTGGTCAGCCAACTTTACAAGGATTGGGCCATTATTTAGACAAACTAAACACTCTAAAATTGAGACAAGGTGGTGTCATTTAGTCCTCCTCCATTTGGGCGATGATACAACTCACAACCTTGGACTTTTCTCCTTGAAACTTGGGCTTGTATTCAAATAGTATGGACATCACTTGTTGAAGAGCTTCCTTGGCTTTCCTTGCTCTAGCCCTTGTCATAGGTCCTCCAAGTCCTTCAAGTGGATCCTTGCCCTTGCTCTTGGTCATGTCCTCATCATGTAATATATCTAGACGCTTGAAATTGATTACCGAAGCTCTGATAAAATTCAAACGACAATAACCTTTTACTCGGATGTTCGATTGAGCCACGTAATATATCGAGACGTTCGAAATTGAATGTTGAAGCTCTGAGCAAATTCAAACGACAATAAATTTTTACTCGAATGTCCGATTGTGCCCTGTAATATATCGAGACGCTCGAAATTGATTACCGAAGCTCTGAGCAAATTCGACCGACAATAACTTTTTTCTCGAATGTCCGATTGAGTCCCGTAAGATATCGACACACTCAAAATTGAATGTTGAAGCTCTGAGCAAATTCAAACGACAATAAACTTTTACTCGAATGTCCGATTGTGCCCCGTAATATATCGAGATGCTCGAAATTGATTACCGAAGCTCTTAGCAAATTCGATCGACAATAACTTTTTACTCGAATGTCCGATTGTGTCCTGTAATATATCGAGACACTAGAAATTGAATGTTGAAGCTCTGATAAAATTCAAACGACAATAACTTTTTACTCGGATATCTCATATAATCCCGTAATATATCTAGACGCTAGAAATTGAATGCTGAATCTCTGATCAAATTCAAACGACAATAACTTTTTACTCGGATGTCCGATCGAGTCACGTAACATATCGAGACGTTCGAAATTGACTGTTGAAGCTCTGAGCAAATTCAAACGACAATAACTTTTTACTCCCATGTCAGATTGAGTCTCGTAATATATCGAGACGGTCGAAATTGATTACCGAAGCTCTGAGCAAATTCGATCGACAATAACTTTTTACTCGGATTTCCGATTAAGTCACGTAATATATCGAGACGTTCGAAATTGAATGTTGAAGCTTTGAGAATATTCAAACGACAATAACTTTTTTCTCGAATGTCCGATTGAGTCCCGTAATATATCGAGACGCTAGAAATTGAATGTTGAAGCTCTGAGCAAATTCAAACAACAATAATTTTTTTCTCGAATGTCCGATTGAGTCCCGTAATATATCGAGACGCTCAAAATTGAATACCGAAGCTCTGAGCAAATTCAAACGACAATAACTTTTTACTCGAATGTCCGATTGTGTCCTGTAATATATCGAGACGCTTGAAATTGATTACCGAAGCTCTGATAAAATTCAATCGACAATAACTTTTTACTCGGATGTTCGATTGAGCCACGTAGTATATCGAGACGTTCGAAATTGAATGTTGAAGCTCTGAGCAAATTCAAACGACAATAACTTTTTTCTCGAATGTCCGATTGTGTCCCGTAATATATCGAGACGCTTGAAATTGATTACCGAAGCTCTGAGAAAATTCAAACGACAATAACTTTTTACTCGAATGTCCGATTGCGTCCCGTAATATATCGAGACGCTCGATATTGATTACCGAAGCTCTGATAAAATTCAAATGACAATAACTTTTTACTCGGATGTTCGATTGAGCCACGTAATATATCGAGACGTTCGAAATTGAATGTTGAAGCTCTGAGCAAATTCAAACAACAATAACTTTTTCTCGAATGTCCGATTGAGTCCCGTAATATATCGACACACTCAAAATTGAATACCGAAGCTCTGAGCAAATTCAAATGACAATAACGTTTTACTCGAATGTTCGATTGTGTCCTGTAATATATCTAGACGCTTGAAATTGATTACCGAAGCTCTGATAAAATTCAAACGACAATAACTTTTTACTCGGATGTTCGATTCAGCCACGTAATATATCGAGACGTTCGAAATTGAATGTTGAAGCTCTGAGCAAATTCAAACGACAATAAATTTTTACTCGAATGTCCGATTGTGTCCTGTAATATATCGAGACGCTAGAAATTGAATGTTGAAGCTTTCATAAAATTCAAACGACAATAACTTTTTACTCGGATGTCCGATTGAGTCCCGTAATATATCGAGACGCTCGAAATTGAATGCTGAAGCTGTGATCAAATTCAAACGACATTAACTTTTTACACGGATGTCTCATTGAGTCCTGTAATATATCGAGATGCTCGGAATTGAAAGTTGAAGCTCTCAGCTAATTCAAATGACAATAACTTTTTACTCGGATATCTGAATGAGTCCCGTAATATATCAAGACGCTAGAAATTGAATGTTGAATCTCTGAGCAAATTCAAATGACAATAACTTTTTACTCGAATGTCCGATTGAGTCACGTAACATATCGAGACGTTCGAAATTGAATGTTGAAGCTCTGAGCAAATTCAAACGACAATAACTTTTTACTCGGATGTCTATCGAGACGCTCGAAATTGAACAACGGAAGCTCTCGACAAAGTCGAATGGTCATAACTTTTCACTCGGATGTCCGATTGAGGCGCATAGTATATCGAGATGCTAGACATTAAGCATCTTAGCGCAACGCAAATTCAAACGGTCACAACTTTTGACTCGGATGTCCGATTCCGGCCAATAATATATCGAGACGCTCGAAATTGAACAACGAAAGCTCTCGAGAAAGTCAAATGGTAATAACTTTTCAGTCGAATGTCGGATTCAGGAGCATAATATATCGAGATGCTCGAAATAAAAACATGGAAGCACAAGGCAAATTCAACCGGCCATAACTTTTGGCTCGGATGTCTGATTTAGGCCAATAATATATCGAGACACTCGAAATTGAACAGTGAAAACTCTCGGCAAACTCATATGGTCATAACTTTTCACTCGAATGTTTTATTCAGGTTCATAATATATCTAGACGCTCAAAATTAAACATCAAAGCGCAAGGAAAATTCAAACGGCCACAACTTTTGACTCGGATGTCCGATTCAGGCAAATAATATATCGACACGCTCAAAATTGAGCAATGGAAGCTCGCGAGAAAGTCAAATAGTAATAACTTTTCTGTCGGATGTCCGATTCAGGCGCATAATATATCGAGACGCTCAAAATTAAACATGGAAGACCAAGGAAAATTCAAACGACCATAACTTTTGACTCGGATGTCCTATTCAAGCCAATAATATATCAAGTCGCTCGAAATTGAACAACGGAAGCTCTAAAAAAAGTCAAATGGTAATAACTTTTCACTCGGATGTTCGATAGAGTCACATAATATATCAAGATGCTAGAAATTAAACATCAAAGCGCAAGGCAAATTCAAACGTCCATAACTTTTGACTCGGATGTCCGATTCAGGCCAATAATATATCGAGACTCTCGAAATTGAACAACGGAAGCTCTCGAGAAATTCAAATGGCCATAAATTTTTACTCGAATGTCCGATTCAGGAGCATAATATATCGAGATGCCGAAATTAATGATAGAAACACAAGGAAAATTCAAACGGCCATAACTTTTGACTCGGATGTCCGATTCAGGTCAATCATATATCGAGACGCTCGAAATTGAACAATGGAAGTTTTTGAGAAATTCAAATGGTCATAACTTTGTACTCGGATGTCCGATTCGGGCGCATAATGTATGGAGATGCTACAACTAAAACATCAAAGCGCAAGGAAAATTAAAACGGCCCCAACTTTTGACTCTGATGTCCGATTTAGGCCAATAATATATCTAGATGCTCGAAATTGAACAACGGAAGCTCTCGACAAAGTCGAATGGTCATAACTTTTCACTCGGATGTCTGATTGAGGCGCATAATATATCGAGATGCTAGACATTAAGCATCAAAGTGCAAGACAAATTCAAACGGTCATAACTTTTGAGTCGAATGTTCGAATTCAAACCAATAAAATATCGAGTCGCTCGAAATTGAACAACGGAAGCTCTCGAGAAAGTCAAATGGTCATAACTTTTCACTCGGATGTCCAATTGAGGTGCATAATATATCGAGATGCTAGAAATTAAACATCAAAGCGCAAGGCAAATTCAAACGGCCATCACTTTTGACTCAGATGTCCGATTCAGGCCAATAATATATTGAGATGCTCGACATTGAACAACGGAAGCTCTCGGCAAACTCATATGGTCATAACTTTTCACTCGGATGTCCGATTCAAGCCCATAATATATCGAGATGCTAGAAGTTAAACATCAAAGCGCAAGGCAAATTCAAACGGCCATTACTTTTGACTCAGATGTCCGATTCAGGCCAATAATATATCGAGATTTTCGAAATTGAACAACGGAAGCTCTTGGCAAACCCATATGGTCATAACATTTCACTCGGATGTCCGATTCAGGCGCATAATATATCGAGACGCTCAAAATTAAACATGGAAGCACAAGGCAAATTGAAACAGCAAAAACATTTGAATTGGATTTCCTATTCAGGCCAATAATATATGGAGACGCTCGAAATTGAACAACAGAAGCTCTCGGAAAACTCATATGATCATCACTTTTCACTCGAATGTTCAACTCAGGCCCATAATATATCGAGACGCTCGAAATTAAACATCAAAGTGCAAGGCAAATTCCAACTGCCACAACTTTTGACTCGGATGTCCGATTCAGGCCATTAGTATATCGAGACGCTCGAAATTGAACAATGAAAGCTCTTGACAAAGTCGAATGGTCATAACTTTTCGCTCGAATGTCCGATTGAGGCACATAATATATCGAGATACTAGACATTAAGAATCAAAGCGCAAGGCAAATTCAAACGGCCACAACTTTTGACTCGGATGTCCGATTCAGGAAAATAATATATTGAGACACTCGAAATTGAACAATGAAGCCTGCAAAAAAATCAAATGGTAATAACTTTTTAGTCGGATGTCCAATTCAGGCGCATAATAAATCGAGACGCGCGAAATTAAACATGGAAGCCCAAGGAAAATTCTAACGGCCATAATTTTGACTCGGATGTCCTATTCAGGCCAATAATATATCGAGTCGCTCGAAATTGAACAACGGTGGCTCTCGAGAAAGTCAAATGGTCATAACTTTCCACTCGGATGTTTGATTGGCGCACATAATATATCGAGATGCTAGAAATTAAACATCAAAGTGCAAGGCAAATTCAAACGTCCATAACTTTTGACTCGTATGTCCGATTCAGGCCAATAATATATCGAGACTCTCGAAATTGAAAAACGAAAACTCTCGAGAAATTCAAATGGCCATAACTTTTTACTCGAATGTCCGATTCAGGAGCATAATATATCGAGATGCTCGAAACTAATCATAGAAACACAAGGTGATGAGGACATGACCAAGAGCAAGGGCAAGGATCCACTTGAAGGACTTGGAGGACCTATGACAAGGGCTAGAGCCAGGAAAGCCAAGGAAGCTCTTCAACAAGTGTTGTCCATACTATTTGAATACAAGCCCAAGTTTCAAGGAGAAAAGTCCAAGGTTGTGAGTTGTATCATGGCCCAAATGGAGGCGGACTAAATGACAGCACTTTGTTTCAATTTTAGAGTGTTTAGTTTGTCTAAATAATGGCCCAATCCTTGTAAAGTTGGCTGACCAAAAATATGTTTTGGGTTAATCAACTAAAAGGACTTTTGTTAGGTTTAGTTCAAGTTGTAATAAGGGCCCAATTGGCAACCTAGGCATCAGCCTTTTGGGAGACCAAATGGTGGCTGACTTGTTGGCTGTTGGGGGTGACTTTTGGTTGCCACAATTTCAGAAAATCCACTTCTGCCCAGAATTATCCCGTGGCCATAACTCTCATTTTACGCACTCAAGTTAAGTGATTCTTGAGCCTAAATTGAATTTCAAAACGAGACCTTTCACCTCGGTTTGGAATCACCTCATTTGGAGCCCTGTAGCTTGAGTTATTGCCATTTCTATATTTCTGTCCAGCCACCACTTAACCTACGTTTTACCATCCCATTAATCCATTTTATGCCAAGAACCACCTTATTAAGACCCACGAAATTAACCACCTTATTTTTCATCCTTAATCAATTTCCGCATTTTCCATCAAGGTTTAATCCTAGACGATCCTAAGTCAGCCCTTGTGCCATGAGGGTTCATATCATTTGGTAATCAGAGCTCGGTTCTAGGATCAACACTTCCTTTGTTGGAAATATTGGGTAACATCCTTCTTTATTCTCTTTGCCATTTATATTACCTTCTTATTCATATATATATATATATATATATATATATATATATTAGGCTGAACCATTGCAAAAGTTAAGCCTTTTGATCTCTTTGTTATAAAAAAAAAGAAGCAGAATTTCGTATAAGCAAAATTAAAAAAAAATAAAATAAAATTGGGCCGAATGGTTCATGCTTGAAGAACTTTAAAAGACAAATCTCTTTAAGGTAATATATTGGTTGCATGAAGGATTGTTACTTGAATTCCTAAATTCTGAATTTTATTTCCTTCATTTGTGCCTAAAAACATTGTTAGCCTTTTTCTTGGTTAACCTTTTCCTTGTCTCTCTAGCCTTACCTTACACATATTGGTGAATTGTTCTTTGTTGTGGCCATAATCTCTTGAATTGCCTAAGAACTCAAGGGGAATTAGAGTAGTAAAAGGCAAGAGTGTTTCATTAGAGAAAAGCCATAATTGTGTGATACACTTGAGTGGGTGAGGTATTCAAACAACAACTATAATTGTCTTGTTACGTTTGATTTGTTTGTTTGAGATGTCAGGTACTAATCCTAATGATGGAGTGGGGCTTACGCAATTCCAAATGCAAGCTTTGATGCAACATTTGGAGAGGTTAATGAAACAACGAGATGATGCGCTCCATGAGAGGTGGGATCAAATGGAGAATAGAGATCATAATGAAGAAGAAAGGAGGAGAAGAGGGAATGATGGTGTTCCTAGACAAAACCGAATTGATGGTATTAAACTCAACATTCCTCCATTTAAAGGAAAGAATGATCCGGAGGCCTACTTGGAGTGGGAGATGAAAATAGAGCATGTTTTCTCATGCAACAACTATGAGGAGGACCATAAGGTGAAGCTTGCTGCCACGGAGTTTTCCGACTATGCTCTTGTGTGGTGGAACAAGCTACAAAAGGAGAGAGCAAGAAATGAAGAGCCAATGGTTGATACATGGACGGAGATGAAAAAGTTCATGAGGAAGCGGTATGTGCCGGCTAGTTACTCAAGGGACTTGAAATTCAAGCTCCAAAAACTAACCCAAGGCAACAAGGGGGTTGAGGAGTATTTCAAGGAAATGGATGTGCTCATGATTCAAGCAAAGATTGAAGAAGATGAGGAGGTAACTATGGCTCGATTTCTTAATGGTTTGACTAATGATATCCGTGATATTGTTGAGCTGCAGGAGTTTGTTGAAATGGATGATTTGCTTCACAAAGCAATCCAAGTAGAGCAACAATTAAAAAGGAAGGGAGTGGCTAAGAGGAGTTTTACCAACTTTGGTTCTTCTAGTTGGAAAGACAAAGGTAAGAAAGATGGGGCTGCTACTTCTAGTAGTTCCACACCTATCCCATCAAAAACTCGCTCAAAGTCCCAAGAGGAACCCTCTAAAAGGAGTAGAGATGTGAAGTGTTTCAAGTGCCAAGGCCTAGGACACTATGCTTATGAGTGCCCTAACAAAAGGTCCATGGTTCTTAGAGATGGAGAATATATAAGTGAATCTGATGTTGAAGAGGAAGAGGAGACTCCGGAGGGAGATTTGTTGATGATTAGGCGGTTACTTGGTGGTCAATTGAAGCATGAGGAGGAGAGCCAAAGAGAAAACATCTTTCACACTAGATGTTTAATCAATGGCAAGGTGTGCATGGTGATCATTGATGGAGGTAGTTGCACCAATGTGGCTAGTTCTAGATTAGTGTCAAAGCTAAATTTAGCTACTAAACCACATCCTAGGCCATACCAAACTTCAATGGCTTAGTAAGGATGGGGAGGTGCAAGTGAGGCAGCAAGTTGAAGTGGACGTTTCCATTGGGAAATACAATGATAAGGTACTTTATGATGTTGTTCCTATGGAGGCCAGTCACTTACTTTTGGGGAGACCATGGCAATTTGATAAAAGAGCCAATCATGACGGTTACACCAACAAGATCTCTTTCATGCACCAAGACAAAAAGATTGTGCTCAAACCATTGAGTCCACAAGAAGTGTGTGAGGATCAAAAGAAAATGAGAGAAAAACTTCTTCAAGAGAAAAGAGAAAAAGAAAAAGTGAGCAAAACATTTGAGAGGAAAAAGAGTGAACAAAAGAAGAGTGAAACACTTGAAGTGAGGGAGAGCTATTTAGCCACAAAAAGTGAGGTCAAGAGGTTGTTTCGTGCTAAACAGTCACTATGTATCTTGTTTTGCAAAAATCAGATTTTGACCACTAATAGAGGCCAATAATATATCGAGACGCTCGAAATTGAACAACGGAAGCTCTCGACAAAGTCGAATGGTCATAACTTTTCACTCGGATGTCCGATTGAGGCGCATAATATATCGAGATGCTAGACATTAAGCATCAAAGCGCAAGGCAAATTTAAACGGTCATAACTTTTGAGTCGGATGTTCGAATTCAAACCAATACAATATCGAGTCGCTCGAAATTGAACAATCCAAGCTCTCGAGAAAGTCAAATGGTCATAACTTTTCACTCGGATGTCCGATTGAGGTGCATAATATATCGAGATGCTAGAAATTAAACATCAAAGCGCAAAGCAAATTCAAATGGCCATAACTTTTGACTCAGATGTCCGATTCAGACCAATAATATATCGAAATGCTCGAAATTGAACAACGGAAGCTCTCGGCAAACTCATATGGTCATAACTTTTCACTCGGATGTCCGATTCAGGCGCATAATATATCGAGACGCTAAAAAATTAATGATATGAACCCTCATGGCACAAGGGCTGACTTAGGATCGTCTAGGATTAAACCTTGATGGAAAATACGGAAATTGATTAAGGAAAGGATGGAAAATAAGGTGGTTAATTTCGTGGGTCTTAATAAGGTGGTTCTTGGCATAAAATGGATGAATGGAATGGTAAAATGTAGGTTAAGTGGTGGCTGGACAGAAATATAGAAATGGCAATAACTGAAGCTACAGGGCTCCAAATGAGATGATTCCAAAACGAGGTGAAAGGACTCGTTTTTAAAATTCAATTTAGGCTCAAGAATCACTTAATTTGTGATGAGGACATGACCAAGAGCAAGGGCAAAGATCCACTTGAAGGACTTGGAGGACCTATGACAAGGGCTAGAGCAAGGAAAGCCAAGGAAGCTCTTCAACAAGTGCTGTCCATGCTATTTGAATACAAGCCCAAGTTTCAAGGAGAAAAGTCCAAGGTTGTGAGTTGTATCATGGCCCAAATGGAGGAGGACTAAATGACACCACTTTGTTTCAATTTTAGAGTGTTTAGTTTGTCTAAATAATGGCCCAATCCTTGTAAAGTTGGCTGACCAAAAATATGTTTTGGGTTAATCAACTAAAAGGGCTTTAGTTAGGTTTAGTTCAAGTTGTAATAAGGGCCCAATTGGCAACCTAGGCATCAGCCTTTTGGGAGACCAAATGGTGGCTGACTTGTTGGCTGTTGGGGGTGACTTTTGGTTGCCACAATTTCAGTTACACTCAGCCATTAAGTTTTTTTTAATTCCCTAGGTTAATGGCATTAAGTTATTTTAATTCTAGGTTAGTGGGTCATTACTAAAATCTGTTGTAAAGCTTCTATTTAAGCTGAACCATTTTATCAATAAAGACAAGTTGAGTTTTATTCAGAAAATTAGAGTTTATCTCTTTTATCTTAGTGAGAGTGATTCTCCTAAATTCTTGAGTGATTCAAGAACACCCTGGCTGTATCAAAGGACTTTCACAGCCTTTGTGTGTTGCCCTCGCTGGAAAGAGTGATTCTTTCCTTCCAATCATCTCCACCCTTGTTCTTTCAAACCACAATTCCAGAAAATCCACCTCTGCCCAAAATTATCTCGTGACCATAACTCCCATTTTACACACTCAAATTAAGTGATTCTTGAGCCTAAATTGAATTTCAAAACGAGACCTTTCACCTCGTTTTGGAGTCACCTCATTTGGAGCCCTGTAGCTTCCGTTATTGCCATTTCTATATTTCTGTCCAGCCACCACTTAACCTACGTTTTACCATCTCATTCATCCATTTTATTCCAGAAACCACCTTATTAAGACCCACGAAATTATCCACCTTATTTCCCATCCTTTCCTTAATCAATTTCCGCATTTCCCATCAAGGTTTAATCCTAGACGATCCTAAGTCAGCCCTTGTGCCATGAGGGTTCATATCAATTTGAGTGCGTAAAACGGGAGTTATGGCCACGAGATAATTCTGGGCAGAGGTGGATTTTCTGGAATTGTGGTTTGAAAGAACAAGGGTGAAGATGAAAGGAAGAAAAGAATCACTCTTTCCAGGGAGGGCAACACATAAAGGTTGTGAAAGTCCTTTGATACAGCCAGGGTGTTCTTGAATCACTCAAGAATTTAGGAGAATCACTCTCACTAAGATAAAAGAGATAAACTCTAATTTTCTGAATAAAACTCAACTTGTGTTTATTGATAAAATGGTTCAGCTTATATAGAAGCTTTACAGCAGATTTTAGTAATGACCCACTAACCTAGAATTAAAATAACTTAATGCCATTAACCTAGGGAATTAAAAAAAAAAACTTAATGGTTGAGTGTAACTGAAATTGTGGCAACCAAAAGTCACCCCCAACAGCCAAGAAGTCAGCCACCATTTGGTCTCCCAAAAGGCTGATGCCTAGGTTGCCAATTGGGCCCTTATTACAACTTGAACTAAACCTAACTAAAGCCCTTTTAGTTGATTAACCCAAAACATATTTTTGGTCAGCCAACTTTACAAGGATTGGGCCATTATTTAGACAAACTAAACATTCTAAAATTGAAACAAAATGGTGTCATTTAGTCCTCCTCCATTTGGGCCATGATACAACTCACAACCTTGGACTTTTCTCCTTGAAACTTGGGCTTGTATTCAAATAGTATGGACAACACTTGTTGAAGAGCTTCCTTGGCTTTCCTTGCTCTAGCCCTTGTCATAGGTCCTCCAAGTCCTTCAAGTGGATCCTTGCCCTTGCTCTTGGTCATGTCCTCATCAATTAAACATGGAAGCACAAGGAAAATTCAAATAGCCATAACTTTTGAGTCGGATGTCCTATTCAGGCCAATAATATATGGAGACGCTCGAAATTGAACAACAGAAGCTCTCGGAAAACTCATATGATCATCACTTTTCACTCGGATGTTCAACTCAGGCCCATAATATATCGAGACGCTCGAAATTAAACATCAAAGTGCAAGGCAAATTCCAATTGCCACAACTTTTGACTCGGATGTCCGACTCAGGCTATTAGTATATCGAGACGCTCGAAATTGAACAATGAAAGCTCTTGACAAAGTCGAATGGTCATAACTTTTCACTCGAATGTCCGATTGAGGCACATAATATATCGAGATTCTAGACATTAAGCATAAAAGCGCAAGGCAAATTCAAACGGCCATAACTTTTGACTCGGATGTCCGATTTAGGCCAATAATATATGGAGACGCTCGAAATTTAACAACGGAAGCTCTCGAAAAATTCAAATGGTCATAACTTTTTACTCGGATGTCCGATTCAAGCGCATAATATATTGAGATGCTCAAAATTAAATATAGAAGCCCAAGGAAAATTCAAATGGCCATAACTTTTGACTCGGATGTCCGATTCAGGTCAATCATATATTGAGACGCTCGAAATTGAACAACGGAAGCTCTCGAGAAATTCAAATGGTCATAACTTTTTACTCGGATGTTTGATTCAAGCGCATAATATATCGAGTACTAGAAATTAAATGTCAAAGCGCATGGCAAATTCAAACGGCCACAACTTTTGACTCGGATGTCGAATTCAGGCCAATAAAATATCGAGTCACTCGAAATTGAACAACGGAAGCTCTCGAGAATGTCAAATGGTCATAACTTTTCACTCGGATGTCCGATTAAGGTGCATAATATATCGAGATGCTAGAAATTAAACATCAAAGCGCAACGCAAATTCAAACGGCCAAAACTTTGGACTTAGATGTCCGATTCAGGCCAATAGTATATCGAGATGCTCGAAATTGAACAACGGAAGCTCTCGGCAAACTCATATGGTCATAACTTTTAACTAAGATGTCTGATTCAGGCGCATAATATATCGAGATGCTCAAAATTAAACATGGAAGCACAAGGCAAATTCAAATAGCCATAACTTTTGAGTCGGATGTCCAATTCAGACCAATAATATATGTAGACGCTCGAAATTGAACAACGGAAGCTCTCGGCAAACTCATATGATCATCACTTTTCACTCGGATGTTCAACTCAGGCCCATAATATATCGAGACGCTGGAAATTAAACATCAAAGTGCAAGGCAAATTCCAACTGCCACAACTTTTGACTCAGATGTCCGATTCAGGCCATTAGTATATCGAGACGCTCGAAATTGAACAATGAAAGCTCTTGACAAAGTCGAATGGTCATAACTTTTCACTTGAATGTCCGATTGAGGCACATAATATATCGAGATGTTAGACATTATGCATCAGAGCGCAAGGCAAATTCAAATGGCCACAACTTTTGACTCGGAGGTCCGATTCAGGCAAATAATATATCGAGACGCTCGAAATTGAACAACGGAAGCTCGCAAAAAAGTTAAATGGTAATAACTTTTCAGTCGGATGTCCGATTCAGCCGCATAATATATCGAGATGCTCGAAATTAAACATGGAAGCCCAAGGAAAATTCAAACAGCCATAACTTTTGAGTCGGATGTCCTATTCAGTCCAATAATGTATCGAGTCGCTCGAAATTGAACAACGGAAGCTCTTGTGAAAGTCAAACGGTAATAACTTTTCAGTCGGATGTCGAATTCAGGAGCATAATATATCGAGATGCTCGAAATAAAAACATGGAAGCACAAGGCTAATTCTAACGGCCATAACTTTTGACTCGGATGTCTTATTCAAGCCATTTATATATCGAGACACTCGAAATTGAACAGCGAAAACTCTCGGCAAACTCATGTGGTCATAACTTTTCACTCGGATGTTTTATTCAGGCCCATAATATATCCAGACGCTCAAAATTAAACATCAAAGCGCAAGGCAAATTCAAACGGCCACAACTTTTGACTCGGATGTTCGATTCAGGCAAATAATATATCGAGACGCTCGAAATTAAACAATGGAAGCTCGCGAGAAAGTCAAATGGTAAATCTTTTCAGTCGGATGTCCGATTCAGGCGCATAATGTATCGAGACGCTCGAAATTAAATGTGGAAGCCCAAGGAAAATTCAAACGGCCATAACTTTTGTCTCGGATGTCCTATTCAGGCAAATAATATATCGAGCCGCTCGAAATTGATCAACGGAAGCTCTCGAGAAAGTCAAATGGTCATAACTTTTAACTCGGATGTCCAATTGAGACGCATAATATATCGAGATGCTAGAAATTAAACATCAAAGCGCAAGGCAAATTCAAACGTCCATAACTTTTGACTCGGATGTCCGATTTAGGCCAATAATATATCGAGACTCTCGAAATTGAACAACAGAAGCACCCGACGAACTCATATGATCATAACTTTTAACTCGGATGTCCGATTCAGGCCCATAACTTATCGATATGATCAAAATTTAAAATCAAAGCGCATGGCAAATTTAAACGGCCACAACTGTTGACTAGAATGTTCGATTCAGGTCAATAATATATCGAGACGCTTGAAATTGAACAACGGAAGCTCTCGAGAAAGTTAAATGGTAATAACTTTTCAGTCGGATGTCCGATTCAGGAGCATAATATATCGAGACACTCAAATAAAAACATGGAAGCACAAGGCAAATTCAAATGGCCATAACTTATGACTCGGATGTCTGATTCAGGCCAATAATATATCGAGACACTCGAAATTGAACAATGAAAGCTCTACTCATATGGTCATAACTTTTCACTCGGATGTTTTATTCAGCCTCATAATATATCGAGACACTTGAAATTAAACATCAAAGCACAAGGCAAATTTAAACCGCCACAACTTTTGACTCGGATGTCTGATTCAGGCCAATAATATATCGAGACACTCGAAATTGCACAACGAAAGCTCTCGGCAAACTCATATGATCATAACTTTTCACTCGGATGTTTTATTCAAGCCCATAATATATCGAGACGCTCAAAACTAACCATCAAAGCGTAAGGCAAATTCAAACAGCCATAACTTTTGACTCGGATGCCTGATTCATGCCAATAATATATCGGGACGCTCGAAATTTGAACAACGGAAGCTCTCGGCAAATTCATATGGTCATAACTTTTCACTCGGATGTCCGATTCAGGAGCATAATATATCGAGACGCTCAAAATTAAACATCAAAGCGCAAGGCATATTCAAACGGCATAACTTTTGACTCGGTTGTCCGATTCAGGCCAATAATATATCGGGACGCTCGAAATTGAAAAATGGAAGCTCTCGAGAAAGTCATATGGTAATAACTTTTCAGTCGGATGTCCGATTCAGGCGAATAATATATCGAGACGCTCGAAATTAAACATTGAAGCACAAGGCAAATTCAAACGGCCATAACTTTTGACTCGGATGCCCGATTCAGGCCAATCATATATCGAGACGCTCGAAATTGAACAACGGATGCTCTTGAGACATTCAAATGGTCATAACTTTTTACTCGGATGTTCGATTCAGGAGCATAATATATCCAGATGCTAGAAATTAAACATCAAAGCGCAAGGTAGATTCAAAGGGCCACAACTTTTGACTCAGATGTTGAATTCAGGCCAATAAAATATCGAGTCGCTCGAAATTGAACAACGGAAGCTATCGAAAAAGTTGAATGGTCATAACTTTTAACTTGGATGTCCGATTGAGGCGCATAATATATCAAGATGCTTGAAATTAAACATTAAAGGGCAAGGCAAATTCAAACGGCAATAACTTTTGACTCCGACGTCTGATTCAGGCCAATAATACATCGAGACGCTAGAAATTGAACAACGGAAGCTCCCGACGAACTCATATGATCATAACTTTTAACTCGGATATCCAATTCAGACCCATAACATATCGAGACGCTCGAAACTAAACATCAAAGCGTATGGCAAATTCCAACAGCCACAACTTTTGACTCAGATGTACGATTCAGGCCAATAATATATCGAGCACTTGAAATTGTACAACGGAAGCTCTCGGTAAACTCATATGGTCATAACTTTTCACTCGGATATTCGATTCAGGCCCATAGTATATCGAGACGCTCGAAATTAAACATCAAAGCACAAGGCAAATTCAAACGGCCACAACTTTTGACTCGGATGTCGGATTAGGCCAATAATATATCGAAACGCTCGAAATTGAACAACGGAAGCTCTCGGCAAACTTAAATGGTCATAACTTTTCACTCGGATGTTTTATTCAGCCTCATAATATATCGAGACGCTCGAAATTAAACAGGGAAGCACAAGGAAAATTCAAACGGCCATTACTTTTGGCTCGGATGTCCGATTCAGGCCAATAATATATGGAGACGATTGAAATTGAACAACGGAAGCTCACATCAAACTCATATGGTCATAACTTTTCACTCAGATGTCCGATTTAGGCGTATAATATATTGAGATGCTTGAAATTAATCATCAAAGCGCAAGGATAATTCAAATGGCCATAACTTTTGACTCGGATGTCCGATTTAGGCCAATAATATATGGAGACGCTCGAAATTTAACAACGGAAGCTCTCGAAAAATTCAAATGGTCATAACTTTTTACTCGGATGTCCGATTCAAGCGCATAATATATCGAGATGCTCAAAATTAAATATAGAAGCCCAAGGCAAATTCAAACGGCCATAACTTTTGACTCGGATGTCCGATTCAGGTCAATCATATATCGAGACGCTCGAAATTGAACAACGGAAGCTCTCGAGAAATTCAAGTGGTCATAACTTTTTACTCGGATGTTTGATTCAGGCACATAATATATCGAGTACTAGAAATTAAACGTCAAAGCGCATGGCAAATTCAAACGGCCACAACTTTTAACTCGGATGTCTAATTCAGGCCAATAAAATATTGAGTCGCTCGAAATTGAACAACGAAAGCTCTCGAGAAAGTCAAATGGTCATAAATTTTCACACGGATGTCTGATTGAGGCGCATAATATATCGAGATGCTAGAAATTAAACATCAAAGCACAAGGCAAATTCAAGCGGCCACAACTTTTAACTCGGATGTCTGATTCAGGCCAATAATATATCTATACACTCGAAATTGAACAACGAAAGCTCTCGGCAAACTCATATGGTCATAACTTTTCACTCAGATGTTGGATTCAGGCTCATAATATATCGAGACACTCGAAATTAAATATCAAAGCGTAAGGCAAATTCAAACGGCATCTGGGTCACTCCTATCCTTTAAAGGAGGTACATTGAGTTTTACTCCCTTAATTCTGTTATGCCCCTCCATTTTGTGTTACCTGGGTCCAACATTGCCCACTCTATTACCACCATAATGTCTTCTAGTATTCTGATTCAGTTGGTGCTCCAAATCTTCCATTCGTCCATAGAGCTCTTCATTGTTATGGTTCAGCAAACGTCACATCTATGTAATCATTGCGTCCAATAACAAACGCTGAGATCCATCCAGTTGATGATAATCACCACCACCATCACCAGCTCCTGCCATAATAAATAGAGAAGAAAATCTTCTGCAATAATTTTGAAAAAAGATTCAGGACCTCACCACACTCTACTCACGTGTTTCTCTCTTTGATGGTAGTTCACTCGTGTTTGATGCTCTCAATATAGGCTTTTGTGTGATGTTTTTCACTCTTGCCTTTTACCACTCACTCCTTCTTAAGTTCCTGGATGAATCAAATTAGACACACAAGGTAATATAACAGGAAAGACAGCATAATTATCCCAGACTGAGTAAAAGATTTGATTTGGGTAATAGATTAGACTTGATTTGAATAATAGATTAGAGTTGTTTTGGATAACATACTAGATTTGATTTGGACAATAGATTAGATTTGATTGGATAATAGATTAGATTTGATTTGGACAACAAATTAGATTTGATTGGATAACAGACTAGATTAGATTAGATTTGATTTGGATAATAAATTAGATTTGAGTAACAGATTTGATTTGGATAACAAATTAGATTTGGATAACATATTTGATTTGGATAACAAATAGAATAAACAAAGAACAAAGAGGCTACTTAATCACAAAAAAGAAGAGAACAAATTTAACGAAGATGATAAGTAAACTTCAAATGGTCATAACTTTTGCTACGGTTGTCCGTTTGAGATCCACTATATATCAAAATGCTCAAAATTCAAAGGAGAATCCAGATAAGGGGATTTGGTACATGATTTTCTGCCAAAAAAGAAGCCTCTAACTGCCTCAATTTCGTGTTACCCACTTTCTTTCCTTTTTTAAAAAAATTTCTGCAACTTTTTTTTTATAATGCTTTCTTTTAAGATTTCTCTAGTATAATTTAGGCAATTTATTCAATAGGCAAATAGGCACATAGATTCAAGAATCCACTCAACCCCTAAATTCTTCCAGTAAGCCAAATTGCCCCAAACAGAATTTGTAACAGAATCTGAAACAAAGTTCAAACAATTTTTTTTTGACACAAAGTCTGAAAGACACAAGAAATAAGAACAAGAACGTTGACAAGAATAAGAATGCAAATAACCGAACAAGAACAAAAACCACAACGCAACAAGACCCAAACAAGATGTAAACAAGAACAAAACAAGACGCAAACAAGAATACAAATAACAGAACAAGGACAAAACACGAACCTGGACAAATTACAAAGAAAAACAATAGGATAGGATAGAACCTGTATCAAGAGCTGAAGCTCTGATACTAGATGATGTGATCCTGACTAGGAGCGGATCGCTTGATATAGGCTACGGAGATTCGGATGATGCCACTTCCAATGAAGGAAGATAAGTCAGGGTAGACGCCACAAGGATTACCTTGATAAGTCTGAGATAGGTTCAACAAGGAACCCAGAGAGAAGCTCTCACCAAATTTTATGAAAATGCCAAAAGTTTCTTTATTGAAAACAAAAACCAATACTTATAGTGTATCTGAACAAAAAGATAAAAATAGACATGGGCCTTCAAAACAGTTTGGACCAAAATTACAACGAAAATAATTATAAATTAAAAATAGAACATATTCGGCATGGGCCTTCACATTAATCTTGGGCTTCAGCAACGATTAATATGCTTAGTAGTGCCTCTGCTTCTTGGCCTTCATCCTTCTCCACTTGGGCCTTATTAAGTATGCCTGCTAACATTTATTGGATGGTATCCACTTACTGTTTGGTCTTACTCCTCGTCATAGGTCCCTGTATTTGAGCAGTTTCAGGATTCTTATCAGCCAACAAATGTCTACTCTGATTTAATCGGCCAAGAAAACACTAGCAAACGTCGGCAAAAAAGTATGCTTGAAGGACATTGATTGAAAAAAATCTTGCAGAGAAAGATGACCGGTCCAAGTCTACCAACAAGAATCACATGATGGCGTTAACCGAATAATTCCTAACCGATTGATTATTTAGGGATTGAGCAAAAAAACAATAGGCGACGACGGTCGTAAAATAGACCTGACTGATATTTGTCGAGAAATGATGAGGACATGACCAAGAGCAAGGGCAAGGATCCACTTGAAGGACTTGGAGGGCCTATGACAAGGGCTAGAGCAAGGAAAGCCAAGGAAGCTCTTCAACAAGTGCTGTCCATACTATTTGAATACAAGCCCAAGTTTCAAGGAGAAAAGTCCAAGGTTGTGAGTTGTATCATGGCCCAAATGGAGGAGGACTAAATGACACCACTTTGTCTCAATTTTAGAGTGTTTAGTTTGTCTAAATAATGACCCAATCCTTGTAAAGTTGGCTGACCAAAAATATGTTTTGGGTTAGTCAACTAAAAGGGCTTTAGTTAGGTTTAGTTCAAGTTGTAATAAGGGCCCAATTGGCAACCTAGGCATCAGCCTTTTGTGCGACCAAATGGTGGCTGACTTGTTGGCTGTTGGGGGTGACTTTTGGTTGCCACAATTTCAGTTACACTCAGCCATTAAGTTTTTTTTAATTCCCTAGGTTAATGGCATTAAGTTATTTTAATTCTAGGTTAGTGGGTCATTACTAAAATCTGCTGTAAAGCTTCTATATAAGCTGAACCATTTTATCAATAAACACAAGTTGAGTTTTATTCAGAAAATTAGAGTTTATCTCTTTTATCTTAGTGAGAGTGATTCTCCTAAATTTTTGAGTGATTCAAGAACACCTTGGCTGTATCAAAGGACTTTCACAACCTTTGTGTGTTGCCCTCGCTGGAAAGAGTGATTCTTTCCTTCCTTTCATCTTCACCCTTGTTCTTTCAAACCACAATTCCAGAAAATTCACCTCTGCCCAGAATTATCTCGTGACCATAACTCCCATTTTACGCACTCAAATTAAGTGATTCTTGAGCCTAAATTGAATTTCAAAACGAGAACTTTCACCTCATTTTGGAATTACCTCATTTGGAGCCCTGTAGCTTCAGTTATTGCCATTTCTATATTTCTGTCCAGCCATCACTTAACCTACGTTTTACCATCCCATTCATCCATTTTATGCCAAGAACCACCTTATTAAGACCCACGAAATTAACCACCTTATTTTCCATCCTTTCCTTAATCAATTTCCGCATTTTCCATCAAGGTTTAATCCTAGACGATCCTAAGTCAGCCCTTGTGCCATGAGGATTCATATCAAGAAACATCACCAAAAATCATGTCCCAAGAACGGTTGTTTTTCAGCTGACATTGTGCAATGTTTTTTAATTTTTACCAACGCCGACCGATAATATATTTTTTACAGTCAAGAAAGTTTTCTTGTCTGATGTCACCCATAAATTTTAGCATCCAGGTCGAATAGGGTTTTTCGTTTGAATTCAACTGAGGTTGTGTTTCGGCCAACAAATGTTGGCTCTAATTTAATCCACGAAGAAAACAATAGCAAACTTTGGCGAAAAAGTATGCTTGAATGACATTGATCGAAAAAAATCTTGCAGAGAAAGATGACTGGTCCAAGTCTAGCAACAAGAATCACATGATGGCGTTAACCGAATAATTCCTAACCGATAGATTAATCAGGGATTGAACAAAAAACCCATAGGTGACTTCGGTCGAAAATACACCCGACTGATATTTGTTGAGATACATCACCGGAAATCATGGCCCACGAACGGTTGTGTTTTAGCCGACATTGTGCAATGTTTTTTAATTTTTACCAACGCCGGTCGATAATATATTTTTTACAGTGGAGAAAGTCTCTGATGTCACCCATAAAGTTTAGCATCGAGGTCGAGTAGGATTTTTGGTGCGAATTCAATTGAGGTTGTGTTTCGGCTGACAAATGTCAGCTCAAATTTAATCGGCCAAGAAAACACTAGCAAACCTCGGCAAAAAAATATGCTTGAAGGACATTGATCCAAAAAAATCCAACAGAGAAACATGACCGGTCCAAGTCTCCCAACAAGAATGGCGTTAACCAAATAGATCCTAACCAATCGATTATTCAAGAACTGAGCTAAAAAACCATAGGCGACATCAGTCATAAAATAGATCCGACTGATATTTGTCGAGAAACATCACCGGAAAGCATGTCCCAAGAACGGTTGTTTTTCAGCCCACATTGTGCAATGTTTTTTAATTTTTACCAACGCCGGCCGATAATATATTTTTTACGGTGGAGAAAATTTTATTGTCTAATGTGACACATAAATTTTAGCATCGAGGTCGGCTAGGGTTTTTCGTGCGAACTCAACCGAGTTTGTGTTTCGGCCGACATTGGTCTGCTCTAGTTTAATCGGCCGAGAAAACACTAACAAACCTCGGCGAAAAAATATGCTTGAGCGACATTGATCGAAAAAAATCCTGCAGAGAAAGATGACCGCTCCAAGTCTACCAATAAGAATCACATGATGTAGTTAACCGAATAATTCCTAACTGATTGATCATTCAGGGATTGAGCAAAAAAACCATAAGTGACATCGGTCGAAAAATAGACCCGACTGATATTTGTCAAGAAACATCACCGGAAATCATGTCCCAAAAACGGTTGTTTTTCAGCCCACATTGGGCAATGTTTTTTAATTTTTACCAACGCCAGCCAATAATATATTTTTTACGGTGGAGAAAGTTTCTGATGTGAACCATCAATTTTAGCATCGAGGTCGGGTAGGGTTTTTGGTGCGAATTAAACTGAGGTTGTGTTTCGGCCGACAAATGTCGGCTCTAATTTAATCCGCCAAGAAAACACTAGCAAACCTCGGCAAAAAAATATGCTTGAAGGACATTGATCGAAAAAAATCCTGTAGAGAAAGATGACTGGTCCAAGTCTCCGAACAAGAATCACATGATGACATTAACCGAATAGATCCTAACCGATCGATATTCAGGGATTGAGCAAAAAAACCATAGGCGACAGCGGTCGTAAAATAGACCCGACTGATATTTGTCGAAAAACATTACCGGAAATCATGTCCCAAGAATGGTTGTTTTTCAACCCACATTGTGCACTGTTTTTTAATTTTCACCAACGCCGACCGATAATATATTTTTTATAGTCAAGAAAGTTTTATTCACTGATGTCACCCATAAATTTTAGCATCGAGGTCGGCTTGGGTTTTTCTTGCGAACTCAACTGAGGTTGTGTTTCGGCCAACAAATGTCTGCTCTAATTTAATCGACCGAGAAAGCAGTAGCAAACGTCCGTGAAAAAATATGCTTGAAGGACATTGATCGAAAAAAATCTTGCAGAGAAAGATGACCGGTCCAAGTGTACAAACAAGAATCACTTGATGTATTTAAGTAAATAGTTCCACACCGATTGAGCAAAAAAACCATAGGCGACGGCGGTCATAAAATAGACCCGACTGATATTTGTCAAGAAACATCACCGGAAATCATGTCTCAAGAATGGTTGTTTTTCAGCCGACATTGTGCAATGTTTTTTAATTTTTACCAATGCTCGCTGATATTGTGCAATGTTTGAGATGGCAAGTAATAATCCTAATGATGGAGTGGGGCTTTCGCAAGTCCAAATGCAAGCTTTGACGCAACATTTGGAGAGGTTAATGAAGCAACGAGATGATGCGCTCCATGAGAGGTTGGATCAAATGGAGAATAGAGATCATAATGAAGAAGAAAGGAGGAGAAGAGGGAATGATGGTATTCCTAGACAAAACTGAATTGATGGTATTAAACTCAACATTCCTCCCTTTAAAGGAAATAATGATATGGAGGCCTACTTGGAGTGGGAGATGAAAATAGAGCATGTTTTCTCATGCAACAACTATGAGGAGGACCAAAAGGTGAAGCTTGCTGCCACGGAGTTTTCCGACTATGCTCTTGTGTTGTGGAACAAGCTACAAAAGGAGAGAGCAAGAAATGAAGATCCAATGGTTGATACATGGGCGGAGATGAAAAGGATCATGAGGAAGCGGTATGTGCCGGCTAGTTACTCAAGGTATTTGAAATTCAAGCTCAAAAAACTAACCAAAGGCAACAAGGGGGTTGAGGAGTATTTCAAGGAATTGGATGTGCTCATGATTCAAGCAAAGATTGAAGAAGATGAGGAGGTAACTATGGCTCGATTTCTTAATGGTTTGACTAATGACATCCGTGATATTGTTGAGCTGCTGGAGTTTGTTGAAATGGATGAATTGCTTCACAAAGCAATCCAAGTAGAGCAACAATTAAAAAGGAAAGGAGTGGCTAAGAGGAGTTTTACCAGCTTTGATTCTTCTAGTTGGAAAGACAAAGGTAAGAAAGATGGGGCTGCTACTTCTAGTAGTTCCACACCTACTCCATTAAAAACTCGTTCAAAGTCCCAAGAGGAACCTCTAAAAGGAGTAGAGATGTGAAGTGTTTCAAGTGCCAAGGCCTAGGACACTATGCTTATGAGTGCCCTAACAAAAGGTCCATGGTTCTTAGAGATGGAGAATATATAAGTGAATCCGATGTTAAAGAGGAAGAGGAGAGTGAGTACGTAGAGGAAGAGGAGACTCCAGAGGGAGATTTGTTGATGATTAGACGGTTACTTGGTGGTCAATTGAAGCATGAGGAGGAGAGCCAAAGAGAAAACATCTTTCACACTAGATGTTTAATCAATGGCAAGGTGTGCATGGTGATCATTGATGGAGGTAGTTGCACCAATGTGGCTAGTGCTAGATTAGTGTCAAAGCTAAATTTAGCTACTAAACCACATCCTAGGCCATACAAACTTCAATGGCTTAGTAAGGATGGGGAGGTACAAGTAAGGCAGCAAGTTGAAGTGGACGTTTCCATTGGGAAATACAATGATAAGGTACTTTGTGATGTTGTTCCTATGGAGGCCAATCACTTACTTTTGGGGAGACCATGGCAATTTGATAAAAGAAACAATCATGATGGTTACACCAACAAGATCTCTTTCATGCACCAAGACAAAAAGATTGTGCTCAAACCATTGAGTCCACAAGAAATGTGTGAGGATCAAAAGAAAATGAGAGAAAAAATTCTTCAAGAGAAAAGAGTAAAAGAAAAAGTGAGCAAAACACTTGAGAGTGAGAAAAAGAGGGAAACACTTGAGAGGAAAAAGAGTGAACAAAAGAAGAGTGAAACACTTGAAGTGAGGGAGAGCTATTTACCCTCAAAAAGTGAGGTCGAGAGGTTGTTTCGTGCTAAACAGTCACTATACATCTTGTTTTGCAAAAATCAAATTTTCACCACTAACACTTTTGATGATTTTGAAGTGCCTTCTAGTGTTAAAACTCTTTTGCAGGATTTTCAAGACATGTTTCCATCAAATGTGCCAAGTGGACTACCACCTTTGAGGGGAATTGAGCATCAAATTGATCTCATTCCGAGAGCTTCTTTGCCCAATAGGCCAGCCTATAGAAGTAATCCACAAGAAACCAAAGAGATCCAAAGACAAGTGGATGAACTCATTAGCAAAGGTTGGGTAAGAGATAGTATGAGTCCTTGTGCTGTCCCGGTGATTTTGGTCCCTAAAAAGGATGGGACATGGCGCATGTGTTCCGATTTTAGAGCCCTTAATAACATCACCATTAAATATAGGCTTGATGAATTGCATGGTGCATGTTACTTCTCTAAAATCGATTTAAAAAGTGGATACAATCAAATTAGGATTAGAGAAGGGGATGAATGGAAAACTGCTTTTAAAACAAAATATGGTTTGTATGAATGGTTGGTTATGCCTTTTGGCCTAACTAACGCTCCTAGCACTTTCTTGAGATTAATGAACCATATCTTGAGAGAGTTCATAGAAAAGTTCGTTGTGGTGTACTTTGATGATATTCTTATCTATAGCGCTTCACTTGATTTGCATATTGATCATTTAAAATTTGTCTTGTGTGTGCTTAGAGAAGAACAATTGTATGCCAATCTTGAAAAATGCATCTTTTGTACTAACCATGTTGTGTTTCTTGGATTTGTTGTAAGTTCAAAAGGAGTGCAAGTTGATGAGAGAAGGTTAGGGCTATTCAAGAATGGCCTACACCTAAGTCTGTGACCGAGGTGAGGAGTTTTCATGGCTTAGCAAGTCTTTATAGACGATTTGTGAAGGATTTTAGCACATTGGCATCACCTCTCAATGAAGTGCTCAAGAAAAATGTTGGTTTCAAATGGGGAGAGAAGCAAGAAGAAGCTTTCAATGTTCTTAAGCAATAAAAAAATAGAACATATTTATTATGGGCCTTCAAATTAATCTGAGCCTTCATCCTTCATCCTTGATAGTGTCTCTACCTCTGGGCCTTCATCCTTCTCCACTCGGGGCCTTTGTCCTTCTCCACTAGGGCCTTTAGCCTGTATTTGGCCAGTTTCAGGATTCTCATCAGAGATGGACCATTTCAAGTGCTTGAAAGAATCAATGACAATGCTTACAAAGTTGAGCTGCCCAGTGAGTACAAAGTTGACCATTTCAAGTGCTTGTGAGTTGTATCATGGCCCAAATGGAGGAGGACTAAATGGCACCACTTTGTCTCAATTTTAGAGTGTTTAGTTTGTCTAAATAATGGCCCAATCCTTGTAAAGTTGGCCGACCAAAAATATGTTTTGGGTTAATAAACTAAAAGGACTTTAGTTTGGTTTAGTTCAAGTTGTAATAAGGGCCCAATTGGCAACACAGGCATCAGCCTTTTGGGAGACCAACTGGTGGCTGGCTTGATGGCTGTTGGGGGTGACTTTTGGTTGCCACAATTTCAGTTACACTCAGCCATTAAGTGCTTTTAATTCCCTAGGTTAGTGGCATTAAGTTCTTTTAATTCTAGGTTAGTGGATCATTACTAAAATCTGATGTAACGCTTCTATATAAGCTGAACCATTTTATCAATAAACATAAGTTGAGTTTTATTCAGAAAAATTAGAGTTTATCTCTATTATCTTAGTGAGAGTGATTCTCCTAAGTTCTTGAGTGATTCAAGAACACCCTGGCTATATCAAAGATCTTTCACATCCTTTGTGTGTTGCCCTCGCCGGAAAGAGTGATTCTTTCCTTCCACCATTTCATCTTCAACCTTGTTCTTTCAAACCACAATTCCAGAAAATCCAATTTTGCCCAGAATTATCTCGTGACCATAACTATCGTTTTACTCATTCAAATTAAGTGATTCTTGAGACTAAATTGAAAATCAAAACGAGAGCTTTCACCTCGCTTTGGAATAACATAATTTGTAGCCCTGTAGCTTGAGTTATAGCCATTTCTATATTTCTGTCCGGTCACCACTTAACCTACGTTTTTACCATGTCATTCATCCATTTTATGCCAAGATTCACCTTATTAAGTCCCAGGAAATTAGCCACTGCCAACCCTTGAATCTTGCGAATTTCCCATCCTTTTCTTAATCAATTTTCGAATTTTCCATCAAGGTTTTATTCTCTGATGTCACCCATAAATTTTAGCATCGAGGTCGGCTAGCGTTTTTCGTGCGAACTCCACCGAGTTTGTGTTTTGGCCGACATTGGTCTGCTCTAATTTAACCGGCCGAGAAAACATTAGCAAACCTCGCTGAAAAAATATGCTTGAAGAACATTGATCGAAAATAATCCTGCAGAGAAAGATGACCGGTCCAAGTCTCCCAACAAGAATCACATGATGGCGTTAATCGAATTGTTCCTAACAGATTGATTAATCAGGGATTGAACAAAAAATTCATAGGCAATATCAGTTGTAAAATGCACCTGACTAATATTTGTCGAGAAACATCACCGGAAATCATGTCCCAAGAATGGTTGTTTTTCAGCCGACATTGTGAAATGTTTTTTAATTTTCACCAACGCCGACCGATAATATATTTTTTACGGTCGAGAAAGTTTTCTTGTCTGATGTCACCCATAAATTTTAGCATCAAGGTCAAATAGGGTTTTTTGTGGGAGTTCAACCGAGGTTGTGTTTCGACCGACATTGGTCTGCTCTAATTTAATCGGTTGAGAAAACACTAGCAAACGCGGTGAAAAAATATGCCTGATGGACATTGATCGAAAAAAATCTTGCAGAGAAAATTGACCGGTCCAAGTCACCCAACAAGAATCACATGATGGCGTTAACCGAACAGTTCCTAACCGATTGATTAATCAGGGATTGAACAAAAAATCCATAGGCAACATCGGTCGTAAAATAGCCGTGACTGATATTTGTCGAGAAATATCACTGGAAATCATGTCCCAAGAACGGTTGTTTTTCAGCCGACATTGGGCAATGTTTTTTAATTTTTACCAATGCCGACCGATGATATATTTTTTACGGTGGAGAAAGTTCTATTGTCTGATGTCACCCATAAATAGTAGCATCGAGGTCGGGTAGCGTTTTTCGTGCGAACTCCACCGAGTTTGTGATTCGGCCGACATTGGTCTGCTCTAATTTAATCGGCCGAGAAAACACTAGCAAACCTCGGCGAAAAAATATGCTTGAAGGACATTGATAAAAAATAATCCGGCAGAGAAAGATGACCGGTCCAAGTCTCCCAACAAGAATCACATGATGGCGTTAACCGAATAGTTCCTAACCGATTGATTAATCAGGGATTGAACAAAAAATCCATAGGCGACATCAGTCGTAAAATAAACCCGACTGATATTTGTCGAGAAAAATCACCGGAAATCATGTCTGAAGAATGGTTGTTTTTCAGCCGAAATTTTGCAATAGTTTTTAAATTTTACCAACGCCGACCGATATTATATTTTTTATGGTGGAGAAAGTTTTATTGTCTGATGTCACCCATAAATAGTAGCATCGAGGTCAGGTAGGGTTTTTCGTGTGAATTCAACAGAGGTTGTGTTTCGGCCGAAAAATGTCGGCTCTAATTTAATTGGCCGAGAAAACACTAGCAAACGCAGTGAAAAAATATGCCTGATGGCCATTGATCGAAAAAAATCCTGCAGAGAAAGTTGACCGGTCCAAGTCACCAACCAAGAATCACATGATGGCGCTAACCGAACAGTTCCTAACCTATTGATTAATCAGGGATTGAACAAAAAATCCATAGGCGACATCGGTCGTAAAATAGCTGTGACTGATATTTGTCGAGAAACATCACCGGAAATCATGTCCCAAGAACGGTTGTTTTTCAGCCGACATTGTACAATGTTTTTTAATTTTTACCAATGCCGGCCGAGAATATATTTTTTATGGTGGAGAACGTTCTATTGTCTGATGTCACCCATAAATAGTAGCATCGAGGTCGGGTAAGGTTTTTCGTGGGAACTCCACCGAGTTTGTGTTTAGGCTGACATTGGTCTGCTCTAATTGAATTGACTGAGAAAACACTAGCGAACCTCGGCGAAAAAATATGCCTGACGGACATTGATCGAAAAAATTCCTGCAGAGGAAGATGACCGATCCAAGTCTCCCAACAAGAATCACATGTTGGCGTTAACCGAATAGTTCCTAACCGATAGATTATTCAGGGATTTAGTAAAAAAACCATAGGCGACATCGGTCGTCAAATACACCCGACTGATATGTGTTGAGAAACATCACTGGAAATCATGTCCCAAGAACAGTTATTTTTCAGCCGACATTGTGCAATGTTTTTTAATTTTCACCAACGCCGACCGGTAATATATTTTTTACGGTCAAGAAAGTTTTCTTGTCTGATGTCAACCATAAATTTTAGCATCAAGGTCGAATAAGGTTTTTCGTAAGAGTTCAACCAAGGTTGTGTTTCAGCTGACATTGGTTTGCTGTAATTTAATCAGCCGAGAAAACACTAGCAAACCTCGGCGAAAAAATATGCTTGAGGGACAATGATCAAAAAATATCCTGAAGAGGTAGATGACCGATCCAAGTCTCCCAACAAGAATCACATGGTGGCATTAACCGAATAGATTTTAACCAAATGATTATTCAGGGATTGGGCAAAACAACCATAGGCGACATCGGTCGTAAAATACACCCGACTGATATTTGTCGAGAAACATCACCGGAAATCATTTACCAATAACGGTTGTTTTTCAGCCGAGGTTGGGTTTATCGAGAAACATCACCGGAAATCATGTCCCAAAAAGTGGTTGTAAAATGGTTGTTTTATCGGGTAGGATTTTTCGTGCGAATTTAACCGAGGTTGTGTTTCGACCGAAAAATGTCGGCTCTAATTTTATCGGCTGAGAAAACACTGCCAAACCTTGGCGAAAAAATATGCCTGATGCGAGATTGATCGACAAAAATCCTGCAGAGAAAGATGACCGGTCCAAGTCTCCCAACAAGAATCACAGGATGGCGTTAACCGAATAGTTCCTAACCGATTGATTATTCAGGGATTGAGGAAAACAACCATAGGCGACATCGGTCGTAAAATACACCCGACTGATATTTGTCGAGAAACATCACCGGAAATCATTTACCAATAACGGTTGTTTTTCGGCCGACATTGTGCAACGTTTTTGTAATTTTTACCAACGCCGGCCGATAATATATTTTTACGGTTGAGAGAGTTTTATTGTCTGATGTCACCCATAAATAGTAGCCTCGAGGTCGGGTAGGTTTTTTCGTGCGAATTTAATCGAGGTTGTGTTTCGGCCGAAAAGTTTCTGCTCTAATTTTATCGGCTGAGAAAACACTGGCTAACCTTGGCGAATAAATATGCCTGATGGGAGATTGATCGAAAAAAATCCTGCAGAGAAAGATGACCGGTCCAACTCTCCCAAAAAGAATCACATGACGGCATTACCTGAATAGTTCCTAACCGGTTGATTATTCAGTGATTGAGCCATAAAACCATAGGCGGAATCGGTCATAAAATAGCCCCGAATGATATTTGACGAGAAACATCCCCGGAAATCATGTCCCAAGAACAGTTGTTTTTCAACCCACATTGTGCAATGTTTTTTAATTGTTACCAACGCCAGCCGATAGTATATCTTTTACGATCGAGAATGTTTTCTTGTCTGATGTCACCCATAAATTTTTGCTTCAAGGTCGGCTAGGGTTTTTCGTGCGAACTCAACGGAGGTTGTGTTTCGGCCGACATTGGTCTGCTCTAATTTAATCGCCCAAGAAAACTCTAGCAAACCTCGGCAAAAAAATATGCTTGAAGGACATTGATAGAAAAAAAATCCTACAGAGAAAGATGACTGATCCAAGTCTCCCAACAAGAATCACATGATGGTGTTAACCGAATAGTTCCTAACCGATTGATTATTCAGGGATTGAGGAAAACAACCATAGGCGACATCGGTCGTAAAATACACCAGACTGATATTTGTCGAGAAACATCACCGGAAATCATTTACCAAGAACGGTTGTTTTTCCGCCGGCATTGTGCAACGTTTTTGTAATTTTTACCAACGCCGGGCGATAATATATTTTTACGGTTGAGAAAGTTTTATTGTCTGATGTCACCCATAAATAGTAGACTCGAGGTCGGGTAGGGTTTTTCATGCGAATTTAACCAAGATTGTGTTTCGACCGAAAAGTGTCGGCTCTAATTTTATCGGCTGAGAAAAACTGCCAAACCTTGGCAAAAAAATATGCCTGATGGGAGATTGATCGAAAAAAATCCTGCAGAGAAAGATGACCGGTCCAAGTCTCCCAACAAGAATCACATGCTGGCGTTAACCGAATAGTTCCTAACCGATTGATTATTCAGGGATTGAGGAAAACAACCATAGGCGACATCGGTCGTCAAATACACCCGACTGATATTCGTCGAGAAACATCACCGGAAATCATTTACCAAGAACGGTTGTTTTTCGGCCGACATTGTGCAAGGTTTTTGTAATTTTTACCAACGCCGGGCGAAAATATATTTTTACGGTTGAGAAAGTTTTATTGTCTGATGTCACCCATAAATGGTAGACTCGAGGTCGGGTAGGGTTTTTCGTGCGAATTTAACCGAGGTTGTGTTTCGACCGAAAAGTGTCGGATCTAATTTTATCGGCTGAGAAAACACTACCAAACCTTGGCGAAAAAATATGCCTGATGCGAGATTGATCGACAAAAATCCTGCAGAGAAAGATGACCGGTCCAAGTCTCACAACAAGAATCATATGCGGGCGTTAACCGAATAGTTCCTAACCGATTGATTATTCAGGGATTGAGGAAAACAACCATAGGCGACATCGGTCGTCAAATACACCCGACTGATATTTGTCGCGAAACATCACCGGAAATCATTTACCAAGAACAAGTTTTTCGGCCGACATTGTGCAACGTTTCTGTAATTTTTACCAACGCTGGGCGATAATATATTTTTACGGTTGAAAAAGTTTTATTGTCTGATGTCACCCATCAATGGTAGACTCGAGGTCGGGTAGGGTTTTGATATGAACCCACATGGCACAAGGGCTGACTTAGGATCGTCTAGGATTAAACCTTGATGGAAAATGCGGAAATTGATTAAGGAAAGGATGGAAAATAAGGTGGCTAATTTCGTGGTCTTAATAAGGTGGTTCTTGGCATAAAATGGACGAATGGGATGGTAAAACGTAGGTTAAGTGGTGGCTGGACAGAAATATAGAAATGGCAATAACTGAAGCTACAGGGCTCCAAATGAGGTGATTCCAAAACGAGGTGAAAGTTCTCGTTTTGAAATTCAATTTAGGCTCAAGAATCACTTAATTTGAGTGCGTAAAATGGGAGTTATGGCCACGAGATAATTCTGGGCAGAGGTGGATTTTCTGGAATTGTGGTTTGAAAGAACAAGGGTGATGATGAAA